>NW_026605586.1:0-97901 GCF_945859685.1 Eupeodes corollae | reverse complement strand
GAAGTCTTGATCGATTTTGGGGGTTGGGAAGGATCAGGTGATGGTTTTGGGTGTGATTTGATTTTCGTCTAGAACATCAAAAATCCTTCAGGATGCTCCAAAATGACTCATCTATATCTATAATGATAGATCTTGATTAGGAGTATCTTTTTCTAGTACATGTCAAGTATCTATTTTGAAGTCTTGATCGATTTTGGGGGTTGGGAAGGATCAGGTGATGGTTTTGGGTGTGATTTGATTTTCGTCTAGAACATCAAAAATCCTTCAGGATGCTCCAAAATGACTCATCTATATCTATAATGATAGATCTTGATTAGGAGTATCTTTTTCTAGTACATGTCAAGTATCTATTTTGAAGTCTTGATCGATTTTGGGGGTTGGGAAGGATCAGGTGATGGTTTTGGGTGTGATTTGATTTTCGTCTAGAACATCAAAAATCCTTCAGGATGCTCCAAAATGACTCATCTATATCTATAATGATAGATCTTGATTAGGAGTATCTTTTTCTAGTACATGTCAAGTATCTATTTTGAAGTCTTGATCGATTTTGGGGGTTGGGAAGGATCAGGTGATGGTTTTGGGTGTGATTTGATTTTCGTCTAGAACATCAAAAATCCTTCAGGATGCTCCAAAATGACTCATCTATATCTATAATGATAGATCTTGATTAGGAGTATCTTTTTCTAGTACATGTCAAGTATCTATTTTGAAGTCTTGATCGATTTTGGGGGTTGGGAAGGATCAGCTGATGGTTTTGGGTGTGATTTGATTTTCGTCTAGAACATCAAAAATCCTTCAGGATGCTCCAAAATGACTCATCTATATCTATAATGATAGATCTTGATTAGGAGTATCTTTTTCTAGTACATGTCAAGTATCTATTTTGAAGTCTTGATCGATTTTGGGGGTTGGGAAGGATCAGGTGATGGTTTTGGGTGTGATTTGATTTTCGTCTAGAACATCAAAAATCCTTCAGGATGCTCCAAAATGACTCATCTATATCTATAATGATAGATCTTGATTAGGAGTATCTTTTTCTAGTACATGTCAAGTATCTATTTTGAAGTCTTGATCGATTTTGGGGGTTGGGAAGGATCAGGTGATGGTTTTGGGTGTGATTTGATTTTCGTCTAGAACATCAAAAATCCTTCAGGATGCTCCAAAATGACTCATCTATATCTATAATGATAAATCTTGATTAGGAGTATCTTTTTCTAGTACATGTCAAGTATCTATTTTGAAGTCTTGATCGATTTTGGGGGTTGGGAAGGATCAGGTGATGGTTTTGGGTGTGATTTGATTTTCGTCTAGAACATCAAAAATCCTTCAGGATGCTCCAAAATGACTCATCTATATCTATAATGATAGATCTTGATTAGGAGTATCTTTTTCTAGTACATGTCAAGTATCTATTTTGAAGTCTTGATCGATTTTGGGGGTTGGGAAGGATCAGGTGATGGTTTTGGGTGTGATTTGATTTTCGTCTAGAACATCAAAAATCCTTCAGGATGCTCCAAAATGACTCATCTATATCTATAATGATAGATCTTGATTAGGAGTATCTTTTTCTAGTACATGTCAAGTATCTATTTTAAAGTCTTGATCGATTTTGGGGGTTGGGAAGGATCAGGTGATGGTTTTGGGTGTGATTTGATTTTCGTCTAGATCATCAAAAATCCTTCAGGATGCTCCAAAATGACTCATCTATATCTATAATGATAGATCTTGATTAGGAGTATCTTTTTCTAGTACATGTCAAGTATCTATTTTGAAGTCTTGATCGATTTTGGGGGTTGGGAAGGATCAGGTGATGGTTTTGGGTGTGATTTGATTTTCGTCTAGAACATCAAAAATCCTTCAGGATGCTCCAAAATGACTCATCTATATCTATAATGATAGATCTTGATTAGGAGTATCTTTTTCTAGTACATGTCAAGTATCTATTTTGAAGTCTTGATCGATTTTGGGGGTTGGGAAGGATCAGGTGATGGTTTTGGGTGTGATTTGATTTTCGTCTAGAACATCAAAAATCCTTCAGGATGCTCCAAAATGACTCATCTATATCTATAATGATAGATCTTGATTAGGAGTATCTTTTTCTAGTACATGTCAAGTATCTATTTTGAAGTCTTGATCAGGTGATGGTTTTGGGTGTGATTTGATTTTCGTCTAGAACATCAAAAATCCTTCAGGATGCTCCAAAATGACTCATCTATATCTATAATGATAGGTCTTGATTAGGAGTATCTTTTTCTAGTACATGTCAAGTATCTATTTTGAAGTCTTGATCGATTTTGGGGGTTGGGAAGGATCAGGTGATGGTTTTGGGTGTGATTTGATTTTCGTCTAGAACATCAAAAATCCTTCAGGATGCTCCAAAATGACTCATCTATATCTATAATGATAGATCTTGATTAGGAGTATCTTTTTCTAGTACATGTCAAGTATCTATTTTGAAGTCTTGATCGATTTTGGGGGTTGGGAAGGATCAGGTGATGGTTTTGGGTGTGATTTGATTTTCGTCTAGAACATCAAAAATCCTTCAGGATGCTCCAAAATGACTCATCTATATCTATAATGATAGATCTTGATTAGGAGTATCTTTTTCTAGTACATGTCAAGTATCTATTTTGAAGTTTTGATCGATTTTGGGGGTTGGGAAGGATCAGGTGATGGTTTTGGGTGTGATTTGATTTTCGTCTAGAACATCAAAAATCCTTCAGGATGCTCCAAAATGACTCATCTATATCTATAATGATAGATCTTGATTAGGAGTATCTTTTTCTAGTACATGTCAAGTATCTATTTTGAAGTCTTGATCGATTTTGGGGGTTGGGAAGGATCAGGTGATGGTTTTGGGTGTGATTTGATTTTCGTCTAGAACATCAAAAATCCTTCAGGATGCTTCAAAATGACTCATCTATATCTATAATGATAGATCTTGATTAGGAGTATCTTTTTCTAGTACATGTCAAGTATCTATTTTGAAGTCTTGATCGATTTTGGGGGTTGGGAAGGATCAGGTGATGGTTTTGGGTGTGATTTGATTTTCGTCTAGAACATCAAAAATCCTTCAGGATGCTCCAAAATGACTCATCTATATCTATAATGATAGATCTTGATTAGGAGTATCTTTTTCTAGTACATGTCAAGTATCTATTTTGAAGTCTTGATCGATTTTGGGGGTTGGGAAGGATCAGGTGATGGTTTTGGGTGTGATTTGATATTCGTCTAAAACATCAAAAATCCTTCAGGATGCTCCAAAATGACTCATCTATATCTATAATGATAGATCTTGATTAGGAGTATCTTTTTCTAGTACATGTCAAGTATCTATTTTCAAGTCTTGATCGATTTTGGGGGTTGGGAAGGATCAGGTGATGGTTTTGGGTGTGATTTGATTTTCGTCTAGAACATCAAAAATCCTTCAGGATGCTCCAAAATGACTCATCTTTATCTATAATGATAGATCTTGATTAGGAGTATCTTTTTCTAGTACATGTCAAGTATCTATTTTGAAGTCTTGATCGATTTTGGGGGTTGGGAAGGATCAGGTGATGGTTTTGGGTGTGATTTGATTTTCGTCTAGAACATCAAAAATCCTTCAGGATGCTCCAAAATGACTCATCTATATCTATAATGATAGATCTTGATTAGGAGTATCTTTTTCTAGTACATGTCAAGTATCTATTTTGAAGTCTTGATCGATTTTGGGGGTTGGGAAGGATCAGGTGATGGTTTTGGGTGTGATTTGATTTTCGTCTAGAACATCAAAAATCCTTCAGGATGCTCCAAAATGACTCATCTATATCTATAATGATAGATCTTGATTAGGAGTATCTTTTTCTAGTACATGTCAAGTATCTATTTTGAAGTCTTGATCGATTTTGGGGGTTGGGAAGGATCAGGTGATAATTTTGGGTGTGATTTGATTTTCGTCTAGAACATCAAAAATCCTTCAGGATGCTCCAAAATGACTCATCTATATCTATAATGATAGATCTTGATTAGGAGTATCTTTTTCTAGTACATGTCAAGTATCTATTTTGAAGTCTTGATCGATTTTGGGGGTTGGGAAGGATCAGGTGATGGTTTTGGGTGTGATTTGATTTTCGTCTAGAACATCAAAAATCCTTCAGGATGCTCCAAAATGACTCATCTATATCTATAATGATAGATCTTGATTAGGAGTATCTTTTTCTAGTACATGTCAAGTATCTATTTTGAAGTCTTGATCGATTTTGGGGGTTGGGAAGGATCAGGTGATGGTTTTGGGTGTGATTTGATTTTCGTCTAGAACATCAAAAATCCTTCAGGATGCTCCAAAATGACTCATCTATATCTATAATGATAGATCTTGATTAGGAGTATCTTTTTCTAGTACATGTCAAGTATCTATTTTGAAGTCTTGATCGATTTTGGGGGTTGGGAAGGATCAGGTGATGGTTTTGGGTGTGATTTGATTTTCGTCTAGAACATCAAAAATCCTTCAGGATGCTCCAAAATGACTCATCTATATCCATAATGATAGATCTTTATTAGGAGTATCTTTTTCTAGTACATGTCAAGTATCTATTTTTAAGTCTTGATCGATTTTGGGGGTTGGGAAGGATCAGGTGATGGTTTTGGGTGTGATTTGATTTTCGTCTAGAACATCAAAAATCCTTCAGGATGCTCCAAAATGACTCATCTATATCTATAATGATAGATCTTGATTAGGAGTATCTTTTTCTAGTACATGTCAAGTATCTATTTTGAAGTCTTGATCGATTTTGGGGGTTGGGAAGGATCAGGTGATGGTTTTGGGTGTGATTTGATTTTCGTCTAGAACATCAAAAATCCTTCAGGATGCTCCAAAATGACTCATCTATATCTATAATGAAAGATCTTGATTAGGAGTATCTTTTTCTAGTACATGTCAAGTATCTATTTTGAAGTCTTGATCGATTTTGGGGGTTGGGAAGGATCAGGTGATGGTTTTGGGTGTGATTTGATTTTCGTCTAGAACATCAAAAATCCTTCAGGATGCTCCAAAATGACTCATCTATATCTATAATGATAGATCTTGATTAGGAGTATCTTTTTCTAGTACATGTCAAGTATCTATTTTGAAGTCTTGATCGATTTTGGGGGTTGGGAAGGATCAGGTGATGGTTTTGGGTGTGATTTGATTTTCGTCTAGAACATCAAAAATCCTTCAGGATGCTCCAAAATGACTCATCTATATCTAAAATGATAGATCTTGATTAGGAGTATCTTTTTCTAGTACATGTCAAGTATCTATTTTGAAGTCTTGATCGATTTTGGGGGTTGGGAAGGATCAGGTGATGGTTTTGGGTGTGATTTGATTTTCGTCTAGAACATCAAAAATCCTTCAGGATGCTCCAAAATGACTCATCTATATCTATAATGATAGATCTTGATTAGGAGTATCTTTTTCTAGTACATGTCAAGTATCTATTTTGAAGTCTTGATCGATTTTGGGGGTTGGGAAGGATCAGGTGATGGTTTTGGGTGTGATTTGATTTTCGTCTAGAACATCAAAAATCCTTCAGGATGCTCCAAAATGACTCATCTATATCTATAATGATAGATCTTGATTAGGAGTATCTTTTTCTAGTACATGTCAAGTATCTATTTTGAAGTCTTGATCGATTTTGGGGGTTGGGAAGGATCAGGTGATGGTTTTGGGTGTGATTTGATTTTCGTCTAGAACATCAAAATCCTTCAGGATGCTCCAAAATGACTCATCTATATCTATAATGATAGATCTTGATTAGGAGTATCTTTTTCTAGTACATGTCAAGTATCTATTTTGAAGTCTTGATCGATTTTGGGGGTTGGGAAGGATCAGGTGATGGTTTTGGGTGTGATTTGATTTTCGTCTAGAACATCAAAAATCCTTCAGGATGCTCCAAAATGACTCATCTATATCTATAATGATAGATCTTGATTAGGAGTATCTTTTTCTAGTACATGTCAAGTATCTATTTTGAAGTCTTGATCGATTTTGGGGGTTGGGAAGGATCAGGTGATGGTTTTGGGTGTGATTTGATTTTCGTCTAGAACATCAAAAATCCTTCAGGATGCACCAAAATGACTCATCTATATCTATAATGATAGATCTTGATTAGGAGTATCTTTTTCTAGTACATGTCAAGTATCTATTTTGAAGTCTTGATCGATTTTGGGGGTTGGGAAGGATCAGGTGATGGTTTTGGGTGTGATTTGATTTTCGTCTAGAACATCAAAAATCCTTCAGGATGCTCCAAAATGACTCATTTATATCTATAATGATAGATCTTGATTAGGAGTATCTTTTTCTAGTACATGTCAAGTATCTATTTTGAAGTCTTGATCGATTTTGGGGGTTGGGAAGGATCAGGTGATGGTTTCGGGTGTGATTTGATTTTCGTCTAGAACATCAAAAATCCTTCAGGATGCTCCAAAATGACTCATCTATATCTATAATGATAGATCTTGATTAGGAGTATCTTTTTCTAGTACATGTCAAGTATCTATTTTGAAGTCTTGATCGATTTTGGGGGTTGGAAGGATCAGGTGATGGTTTTGGGTGTGATTTGATTTTCGTCTAGAACATCAAAAATCCTTCAGGATGCTCCAAAATGACTCATCTATATCTATAATGATAGATCTTGATTAGGAGTATCTTTTTCTAGTACATGTCAAGTATCTATTTTGAAGTCTTGATCGATTTTGGGGGTTGGGAAGGATCAGGTGATGGTTTTGGGATTTGATTTTCGTCTAGAAACATCAAAAATCCTTCAGGATGCTCCAAAATGACTCATCTATATCTATAATGATAGATCTTGATTAGGAGTATCTTTTTCTAGTACATGTCAAGTATCTATTTTGAAGTCTTGATCGATTTTGGGGGTTGGGAAGGATCAGGTGATGGTTTTGGGTGTGATTTGATTTTCGTCTAGAACATCAAAAATCCTTTAGGATGCTCCAAAATGACTCATCTATATCTATAATGATAGATCTTGATTAGGAGTATCTTTTTCTAGTACATGTCAAGTATCTATTTTGAAGTCTTGATCGATTTTGGGGGTTGGGAAGGATCAGGTGATGGTTTTGGGTGTGATTTGATTTTCGTCTAGAACATCAAAAATCCTTCAGGATGCTCCAAAATGACTCATCTATATCTATAATGATAGATCTTGATTAGGAGTATCTTTTTCTAGTACATGTCAAGTATCTATTTTGAAGTCTTGATCGATTTTGGGGGTTGGGAAGGATCAGGTGATGGTTTTGGTGTGATTTGATTTTCGTCTAGAACATCAAAAATCCTTCAGGATGCTCCAAAATGACTCATCTATATCTATAATGATAGATCTTGATTAGGAGTATCTTTTTCTAGTACATGTCAAGTATCTATTTTGAAGTCTTGATCGATTTTGGGGGTTGGGAAGGATCAGGTGATGGTTTTGGGTGTGATTTGATTTTCGTCTAGAACATCAAAAATCCTTCAGGATGCTCCAAAATGACTCATCTATATCTATAATGATAGATCTTGATTAGGAGTATCTTTTTCTAGTACATGTCAAGTATCTATTTTGAAGTTTTGATCGATTTTGGGGGTTGGAAAGGATCAGGTGATGGTTTTGGGTGTGATTTGATTTTCGTCTAGAACATCAAAAATCCTTCAGGATGCTCCAAAATGACTCATCTATATCTATAATGATAGATCTTGATTAGGAGTATCTTTTTCTAGTACATGTCAAGTATCTATTTTGAAGTCTTGATCGATTTTGGGGGTTGGGAAGGATCAGGTGATGGTTTTGGGTGTGATTTGATTTTCGTCTAGAACATCAAAAATCCTTCAGGATGCTCCAAAATGACTCATCTATATCTATAATGATAGATCTTTATTAGGAGTATCTTTTTCTAGTACATGTCAAGTATCTATTTTGAAGTCTTGATCGATTTTGGGGGTTGGGAAGGAATCAGGTGATGGTTTTGGGTGTGATTTGATTTTCGTCTAGAACATCAAAAATCCTTCAGGATGCTCCAAAATGACTCATCTATATCTATAATGATAGATCTTGATTAGGAGTATCTTTTTCTAGTACATGTCAAGTATCTATTTTGAAGTCTTGATCGATTTTGGGGGTTGGGAAGGATCAGGTGATGGTTTTTGGGTGTGATTTGATTTTCGTCTAGAACATCAAAAAATCCTTCAGGATGCTCCAAAATGACTCATCTATATCTATAATGATAGATCTTGATTAGGAGTATCTTTTTCTAGTACATGTCAAGTATCTATTTTGAAGTCTTGATCGATTTTGGGGGTTGGGAAGGATCAGGTGATGGTTTTGGGTGTGATTTGATTTTCGTCTAGAACATCAAAAATCCTTCAGGATGCTCCAAAATGACTCATCTATATCTATAATGATAGATCTTGATTAGTGAGTATCTTTTTCTAGTACATGTCAAGTATCTATTTTGAAGTCTTGATCGATTTTGGGGGTTGGGAAGAATCAGGTGATGGTTTTGGGTGTGATTTGATTTTCGTCTAGAACATCAAAAATCCTTCAGGATGCTCCAAAATGACTCATCTATATCTATAATGATAGATCTTGATTAGGAGTATCTTTTTCTAGTACATGTCAAGTATCTATTTTGAAGTCTTGATCGATTTTGAGGGTTGGGAAGGATCAGGTGATGGTTTTGGGTGTGATTTGATTTTCGTCTAGAACATCAAAAATCCTTCAGGATGCTCCAAAATGACTCATCTATATCTATAATGATAGATCTTGATTAGGAGTATCTTTTTCTAGTACATGTCAAGTATCTATTTTGAAGTCTTGATCGATTTTGGGGGTTGGGAAGGATCAGGTGATGGTTTTGGGTGTGATTTGATTTTCGTCTTAGAACATCAAAAATCCTTCAGGATGCTCCAAAATGACTCATCTATATCTATAATGATAGATCTTGATTAGGAGTATCTTTTTCTGGTACATGTCAAGTATCTATTTTGAAGTCTTGATCGATTTTGGGGGTTGGGAAGGATGAGGTGATGGTTTTGGGTGTGATTTGATTTTCGTCTAGAACATCAAAAATCCTTCAGGATGCTCCAAAATGACTCATCTATATCTATAATGATAGATCTTGATTAGGAGTATCTTTTTCTTAGTACATGTCAAGTATCTATTTTGAAGTCTTGATCGATTTTGGGGGTTGGGAAGGATCAGGTGATGGTTTTGGGTGTGATTTGATTTTCGTCTAGAACATCAAAAACCCTTCAGGATGCTCCAAAATGACTCATCTATATCTATAATGATAGATCTTGATTAGGAGTATCTTTTTCTAGTACATGTCAAGTATCTATTTTGAAGTCTTGATCGATTTTGGGGGTTGGGAAGGATCAGGTGATGGTTTTGGGTGTGATTTGATTTTCGTCTAGAACATCAAAAATCCTTCAGGATGCTCCAAAATGACTCATCTATATCTATAATGATAGATCTTGATTAGGAGTATCTTTTTCTAATACATGTGAAGTATCTATTTTGAAGTCTTGATCGATTTTGGGGGTTGGGAAGGATCAGGTGATGGTTTTGGGTGTGATTTTATTTTCGTCTAGAACATCAAAAATCCTTCAGGATGCTCCAAAATGACTCATCTATATCTATAATGATAGATCTTGATTAGGAGTATCTTTTTCTAGTACATGTCAAGTATCTATTTTGAAGTCTTGATCGATTTTGGGGGTTGGGAAGGATCAGGTGATGGTGTTGGGTGTGATTTGATTTTCGTCTAGAACATCAAAAATCCTTCAGGATGCTCCAAAATGACTCATCTATATCTATAATGATAGATCTTGATTAGGAGTATCTTTTTCTAGTACATGTCAAGTATCTATTTTGAAGTCTTGATCGATTTTGGGGGTTGGGAAGGATCAGGTGATGGTTTTGGGTGTGATTTGATTTTCGTCTAGAACATCAAAAATCCTTCAGGATGCTCCAAAATGACTCATCTATATCTATAATGATAGATCTTGATTAGGAGTATCTTTTTCTAAGTACATGTCAAGTATCTATTTTGAAGTCTTGATCGATTTTGGGGGTTGGGAAGGATCAGGTGATGGTTTTTGGGTGTGATTTGATTTTCGTCTAGAACATCAAAAATCCTTCAGGATGCTCCAAAATGACTCATCTATATCTATAATGATAGATCTTGATTAGGAGTATCTTTTTCTAGTACATGTCAAGTATCTATTTTGAAGTCTTGATCGATTTTGGGGGTTTGGAAGGATCAGGTGATGGTTTTGGGTGTGATTTGATTTTCGTCTAGAACATCAAAAATCCTTCAGGATGCTCCAAAATGACTCATCTATATCTATAATGATAGATCTTGATTAGGAGTATCTTTTTCTAGTACATGTCAAGTATCTATTTTGAAGTCTTGATCGATTTTGGGGGTTGGGAAGGATCAGGTGATGGTTTTGGGTGTGATTTGATTTTCGTCTAGAACATCAAAAATCCTTCAGGATGCTCCAAAATGACTCATCTTATATCTATAATGATAGATCTTGATTAGGAGTATCTTTTTCTAGTACATGTCAAGTATCTATTTTGAAGTCTTGATCGATTTTGGGGGTTGGGAAGGATCAGGTGATGGTTTTGGGTGTGATTTGATTTTCGTCTAGAACATCAAAAATCCTTCAGAATGCTCCAAAATGACTCATCTATATCTATAATGATAGATCTTGATTAGGAGTATCTTTTTCTAGTACATGTCAAGTATCTATTTTGAAGTCTTGATCGATTTTGGGGGTTGGGAAGGATGAGGTGATGGTTTTGGGTGTGATTTGATTTTCGTCTAGAACATCAAAAATCCTTCAGGATGCTCCAAAATGACTCATCTATATCTATAATGATAGATCTTGATTAGGAGTATCTTTTTCTAGTACATGTCAAGTATCTATTTTGAAGTCTTGATCGATTTTGGGGGTTGGGAAGGATCAGGTGATGGTTTTGGGTGTGATTTGATTTTCGTCTAGAACATCAAAAATCCTTCAGGATGCTCCAAAATGACTCATCCATATCTATAATGATAGATCTTGATTAGGAGTATCTTTTCCTAGTACATGTCAAGTATCTATTTTGAAGTCTTGATCGATTTTGGGGGTTGGGAAGGATCAGGTGATGGTTTTGGGTGTGATTTGATTTTCGTCTAGAACATCAAAAATCCTTCAGGATGCTCCAAAATGACTCATCTATATCTATAATGATAGATCTTGATTTTAGGAGTATCTTTTTCTAGTACATGTCAAGTATCTATTTTGAAGTCTTGATCGATTTTGGGGGTTGGGAAGGATCAGGTGATGGTTTTGGGTGTGATTTGATTTTCGTCTAGAACATCAAAAATCCTTCAGGATGCTCCAAAATGACTCATCTATATCTATAATGATAGATCTTGATTAGGAGTATCTTTTTCTAGTACATGTCAAGTATCTATTTTGAAGTCTTGATCGATTTTGGGGGTTGGGAAGGATCAGGTGATGGTTTTGGGTGTGATTTGATTTTCGTCTAGAACATCAAAAATCCTTCAGGATGCTCCAAAATGACTCATCTATATCTATAATGATAGATCTTGATTAGGAGTATCTTTTTCTAGTACATGTCAAGTATCTATTTTGAAGTCTTGATCGATTTTGGGGGTTGGGAAGGATCAGGTGATGGTTTTGGGTGTGATTTGATTTTCGTCTAGAACATCAAAAATCCTTCAGGATGCTCCAAAATGACTCATCTATATCTATAATGATAGATCTTGATTAGGAGTATCTTTTTCTAGTACATGTCAAGTATCTATTTTGAAGTCTTGATCAATTTTGGGGGTTGGGAAGGATCAGGTGATGGTTTTGGGTGTGATTTGATTTTCGTCTAGAACATCAAAAATCCTTCAGGATGCTCCAAAATGACTCATCTATATCTATAATGAAAGATCTTGATTAGGAGTATCTTTTTCTAGTACATGTCAAGTATCTATTTTGAAGTCTTGATCGATTTTGGGGGTTGGGAAGGATCAGGTGATGGTTTTGGGTGTGATTTGATTTTCGTCTAGAACATCAAAAATCCTTCAGGATGCTCCAAAATGTCTCATCTATATCTATAATGATAGATCTTGATTAGGAGTATCTTTTTCTAGTACATGTCAAGTATCTATTTTGAAGTCTTGATCGATTTTGGGGGTTGGGAAGGATCAGGTGATGGTTTTGGGTGTGATTTGATTTTCGTCTAGAACATCAAAAATCCTTCAGGATGCTCCAAAATGACTCATCTATATCTATAATGATAGATCTTGATTAGGAGTATCTTTTTCTAGTACATGTCAAGTATCTATTTTGAAGTCTTGATCGATTTTGGGGGTTGGGAAGGATCAGGTGATGGTTTTGGGTGTGATTTGATTTTCGTCTAGAACATCAAAAATCCTTCAGGATGCTCCAAAATGACTCATCTATATCTATAATGATAGATCTTGATTAGGAGTATCTTTTTCTAGTACATGTCAAGTATCTATTTTGAAGTCTTGATCGATTTTGGGGGTTGGGAAGGATCAGGTGATGGTTTTGGGTGTGATTTGATTTTCGTCTAGAACATCAAAAATCCTTCAGGATGCTCCAAAATGACTCATCTATAAAAATCCTTCAGGATGCACCAAAATGACTCATCTTTATCTATAATGATAGATCTTGATTAGGAGTATCTTTTTTCTAGTACATGTCAAGTATCTATTTTGAAGTCTTATCGATTTTGGGGGTTGGGAAGGATCAGGTGATGGTTTTGGGTGTGATTTGATTTTCGTCTAGAACATCAAAAATCCTTCAGGATGCTCCAAAATGACTCATCTATATCTATAATGATAGATCTTGATTAGGAGTATCTTTTCTAGTACATGTCAAGTATCTATTTTGAAGTCTTGATCGATTTTGGGGGTTGGGAAGGATCAGGTGATGGTTTTGGGGTGTGATTTGATTTTCGTCTAGAACATCAAAAATCCTTCAGGATGCTCCAAAATGACTCATCTATATCTATAATGATAGATCTTGATTAGGAGTATCTTTTTCTAGTACATGTCAAGTATCTATTTTGAAGTCTTGATCGATTTTGGGGGTTGGGAAGGATCAGGTGATGGTTTTGGGTGTGATTTGATTTTCGTCTAGAACATCAAAAATCCTTCAGGATGCTCCAAAATGACTCATCTATATCTATAATGATAGATCTTGATTAGGAGCATCTTTTTCTTGTTCATGTCAAGTATCTATTTTGAAGTCTTGATCAATTTTGGGGGTTGGGAAGGATCAGGTGATGGTTTTGGGGTGTGATTTGATTTTCGTCTAGAACATCAAAAATCCTTCAGGATGCTCCAAAATGACTCATCTATATCTATAATGATAGATCTTGATTAGGAGTATCTTTTTCTAGTACATGTCAAGTATCTATTTTGAAGTCTTGATCGATTTTGGGGGTTGGGAAGGATCAGGTGATGGTTTTGGGTGTGATTTGATTTTCGTCTAGAACATCAAAAATCCTTCAGGATGCTCCAAAATGTCTCATCTATATCTATAATGATAGATCTTGATTAGGAGTATCTTTTTTCTAGGTACATGTCAAGTATCTATTTTGAAGTCTTGATCGATTTTGGGGGTTGGGAAGGATCAGGTGATGGTTTTGGGTGTGATTTGATTTTCGTCTAGAACATCAAAAATCCTTCAGGATGCTCCAAAATGACTCATCTATATCTATAATGATAGATCTTGATTAGGAGTATCTTTTTCTAGTACATGTCAAGTATCTATTTTGAAGTCTTGATCGATTTTGGGGGTTGGGAAGGATCAGGTGATGGTTTTGGGTGTGATTTGATTTTCGTCTAGAACATCAAAAATCCTTCAGGATGCTCCAAAATGACTCATCTAGTATCTATAATGATAGATCTTGATTAGGAGTATCTTTTTCTAGTACATGTCAAGTATCTATTTTGAAGTCTTGATCGATTTTGGGGGTTGGGAAGGATCAGGTGATGGTTTTGGGTGTGATTTGATTTTCGTCTAGAACATCAAAAATCCTTCAGGATGCTCCAAAATGACTCATCTATATCTATAATGATAGATCTTGATTAGGAGTATCTTTTTCTAGTACATGTCAAGTATCTATTTTGAAGTCTTGATCGATTTTGGGGGTTGGGAAGGATCAGGTGATGGTTTTGGTGTGAGTTGATTTTCGTCTAGAACATCAAAAATCCTTCAGGATGCTCCAAAATGACTCATCTATATCTATAATGATAGATCTTGATTAGGAGTATCTTTTTCTAGTACATGTCAAGTATCTATTTTGAAGTCTTGATCGATTTTGGGGGTTGGGAAGGATCAGGTGATGGTTTTGGGTGTGATTTGATTTTCGTCTAGAACATCAAAAATCCTTCAGGATGCTCCAAAATGACTCATCTATATCTATAATGATAGATCTTGATTAGGAGTATCTTTTTCTAGTACATGTCAAGTATCTATTTTGAAGTCTTGATCGATTTTGGGGGTTGGGAAGGATCAGGTGATGGTTTTGGGTGTGATTTGATTTTCGTCTAGAACATCAAAAATAATTCAGGATGCTCCAAAATGACTCATCTATATCTATAATGATAGATCTTGATTAGGAGTATCTTTTTCTAGTACATGTCAAGTATCTTTTTGAAGTCTTGATCGATTTTGGGGGTTGGGAAGAATCAGGTGATGGTTTTGGGTGTGATTTGATTTTCGTCTAGAACATCAAAAATCCTTCAGGATGCTCCAAAATGACTCATCTATATCTATAATGATAGATCTTGATTAGGAGTATCTTTTTCTAGTACATGTCAAGTATCTATTTTGAAGTCTTGATCGATTTGGGGGGTTGGGAAGGATCAGGTGATGGTTTTGGGTGTGATTTTGATTTTCGTCTAGAACATCAAAAATCCTTCAGGATGCTCCAAAATGACTCATCTATATCTATAATGATAGATCTTGATTAGGAGTATCTTTTTCTAGTACAAGTCAAGTATCTATTTTGAAGTCTTGATCGATTTTGGGGGTTGGGAAGGATCAGGTGATGGTTTTGGGTGTGATTTGATTTTCGTCTAGAACATCAAAAATCCTTCAGGATGCTCCAAAATGACTCATCTATATCTATAATGATAGATCTTGATTAGGAGTATCTTTTTCTAGTACATGTCAAGTCTTGATCGATTTTGGGGGGTTGGGAAGGATCAGGTGATGGTTTTGGGTGTGATTTGATTTTCGTCTAGAACATCAAAAATCCTTCAGGATGCACCAAAATGACTCATCTATATCTATAATGATAGATCTTGATTAGGAGTATCTTTTTCTAGTACATGTCAAGTATCTATTTTGAAGTCTTGATCGATTTTAGGGGTTGGGAAGGATCAGGTGATGGTTTTGGGGTGTGATTTGATTTTCGTCTAGAACATCAAAAATCCTTCAGGATGCTCCAAAATGACTCATCTATATCTATAATGATAGATCTTGATTAGGAGTATCTTTTTCTAGTACATGTCAAGCATCTATTTTGAAGTCTTGATCGATTTTGGGGGTTGGGAAGGATCAGGTGATGGTTTTGGGTGTGATTTGATTTTCGTCTAGAACATCAAAAATCCTTCAGGATGCTCCAAAATGACTCATCTATATCTATAATGATAGATCTTGATTAGGAGTATCTTTTTCTAGTACATGTCAAGTATCTATTTTGAAGTCTTGATCGATTTTGGGGGTTGGGAAGGATCAGGTGATGGTTTTGGGTGTGATTTGATTTTCGTCTAGAACATCAAAAAACCCTTCAGGATGCTCCAAAATGACTCATCTATATCTATAATGATAGATCTTGATTAGGAGTATCTTTTTCTAGTACATGTCAAGTATCTATTTTGAAGTCTTGATCGATTTTGGGGGTTGGGAAGGATCAGGTGATGGTTTTGGGTGTGATTTGATTTTCGTCTAGAACATCAAAAATCCTTCAGGATGCTCCAAAATGACTCATCTATATCTATAATGATAGATCTTGATTAGGAGTATCTTTTTCTAGTACATGTCAAGTATCTATTTTGAAGTCTTGATCGATTTTGGGGGTTGGGAAGGATCAGGTGATGGTTTTGGGTGTGATTTGATTTTCGTCTAGAACATCAAAAATCCTTCAGGATGCTCCAAAATGACTCATCTATATCTATAATGATAGATCTTGATTAGGAGTATCTTTTTCTAGTACATGTCAAGTATCTATTTTGAAGTCTTGATCGATTTTGGGGGTTGGGAAGGATCAGGTGATGGTTTTGGGTGTGATTTGATTTTCGTCTAGAACATCAAAAATCCTTCAGGATGCTCCAAAATGACTCATCTATATCTATAATGATAGATCTTGATTAGGAGTATCTTTTTCTAGTACATGTCAAGTATCTATTTTGAAGTCTTGATCGATTTTGGGGGTTGGGAAGGATCAGGTGATGGTTTTGGGTGTGATTTGATTTTCGTCTAGAACATCAAAAATCCTTCAGGATGCTCCAAAATGACTCATCTATATCTATAATGATAGATCTTGATTAGGAGTATCTTTTTCTAGTACATGTCAAGTATCTATTTTGAAGTCTTGATCGATTTTGGGGGTTGGGAAGGATCAGGTGATAGTTTTGGGTGTGATTTGATTTTCGTCTAGAACATCAAAAATCCTTCAGGATGCTCCAAAATGACTCATCTATATCTATAATGATAGATCTTGATTAGGAGTATCTTTTTCTAGTACATGTCAAGTATCTATTTTGAAGTCTTGATCGATTTTGGGGGTTGGGAAGGATCAGGTGATGGTTTTGGGTGTGATTTGATTTTCGTCTAGAACATCAAAAATCCTTCAGGATGCTCCAAAATGACTCATCTATATCTATAATGATAGATCTTGATTAGTAGTATCTTTTTCTAGTACATGTCAAGTATCTATTTTGAAGTCTTGATCGATTTTGGGGTTTTGAAGGATCAGGTGATGGTTTTGGTCGTGATTTGATTTTCGTCTAGAACATCAAAAATCCTTCAGGATGCTCCAAAATGACTCATCTATATCTATAATGATAGATCTTGATTAGGAGTATCTTTTTCTAGTACATGTCAAGTATCTATTTTGAAGTCTTGATCGATTTTGGGGGTTGGGAAGGATCAGGTGATGGTTTTGGGTGTGATTTGATTTTCGTCTAGAACATCAAAATCCTTCAGGATGCTCCAAAATGACTCATCTATATCTATAATGATAGATCTTGATTAGGAGTATCTTTTTCTACTACATGTCAAGTATCTATTTTGAAGTCTTGATCGATTTTGGGGGTTGGGAAGGATCAGGTGATGGTTTTGGGTGTGATTTGATTTTCGTCTAGAACATCAAAAATCCTTCAGGATGCTCCAAAATGACTCATCTATATCTATAATGATAGATCTTGATTAGGAGTATCTTTTTCTAGTACATGTCAAGTATCTATTTTGAAGTCTTGATCGATTTTGGGGGTTGGGAAGGATCAGGTGATGGTTTTGGGTGTGATTTGATTTCCGTCTAGAACATCAAAAATCCTTCAGGATGCTCCAAAATGACTCATCTATATCTATAATGATAGATCTTGATTAGGAGTATCTTTTTCTAGTACATGTCAAGTATCTATTTTGAAGTCTTGATCGATTTTGGGGGTTGGGAAGGATCAGGTGATGGTTTTGGGTGTGATTTGATTTTCGTCTAGAACATCAAAAATCCTTCAGGATGCTCCAAAATGACTCATCTATATCTATAATGATAGATCTTAGTTAGGAGTATCTTTTTCTAGTTCATGTCAAGTATCTATTTTGAAGTCTTGATCGATTTTGGGGGTTGGGAAGGATCAGGTGATGGTTTTGGGTGTGGATTTGATTTTCGTCTAGAACATCAAAAATCCTTCAGGATGCTCCAAAATGACTCATCTATATCTATAATGATAGATCTTTATTAGGAGTATCTTTTTCTAGTACATGTCAAGTATCTATTTTGAAGTCTTGATCGATTTTGGGGGTTGGGAAGGATCAGGTGATGGTTTTGGGTGTGATTTGATTTTCGTCTAGAACATCAAAAATCCTTCAGGATGCTCCAAAATGACTCATCTATATCTATAATGATAGATCTTGATTAGGAGTATCTTTTTCTAGTACATGTCAAGTATCTATTTGAAGTCTTGATCGATATTGGGGGTTGGGAAGGATCAGGTGATGGTTTTGGGTGTGATTTGATTTTCGTCTAGAACATCAAAAATCCTTCAGGATGCTCCAAAATGACTCATCTATATCTATAATGATAGATCTTGATTAGGAGTATCTTTTTCTAGTACATGTCAAGTATCTATTTTGAAGTCTTGATCGATTTTGGGGGTTGGGAAGGATCAGGTGATGGTTTTTGGGTGTGATTTGATTTTCGTCTAGAACATCAAAAATCCTTCAGGATGCTCCAAAATGACTCATCTATATCTATAATGATAGATCTTGATTAGGAGTATCTTTTTCTAGTACATGTCAAGTATCTATTTTGAAGTCTTGATCGATTTTGGGGGTTGGGAAGGATCAGGTGATGGTTTTGGGTGTGATTTGATTTTCGTCTAGAACATCAAAAATCCTTCAGGATGCTCCAAAATGACTCATCTATATCTATAATGATAGATCTTGATTAGGAGTATCTTTTTCTAGTACATGTCAAGTATCTATTTTGAAGTCTTGATCGATTTTGGGGTTGGGAAGGATCAGGTGATGGTTTTGGGTGTGATTTGATTTTCGTCTAGAACATCAAAAATCCTTCAGGATGCTCCAAAATGACTCATCTATATCTATAATGATAGATCTTGATTAGGAGTATCTTTTTCTAGTACATGTCAAGTATCTATTTTGAAGTCTTGATCGATTTTGGGGGTTGGGAAGGATCAGGTGATGGTTTTTGGGTGTGATTTGATTTTCGTCTAGAACATCAAAAATCCTTCAGGATGCTCCAAAATGACTCATCTATATCTATAATGATAGATCTTGATTAGGAGTATCTTTTTCTAGTACATGTCAAGTATCTATTTTGAAGTCTTGATCGATTTTGGGGGTTGGGAAGGATCAGGTGATGGTTTTGGGTGTGATTTGATTTTCGTCTAGAACATCAAAAATCCTTCAGGATGCCCCAAAATGACTCATCTATATCTATAATGATAGATCTTGATTAGGAGTATCTTTTTCTAGTACATGTCAAGTATCTATTTTGAAGTCTTGATCGATTTTGGGGGTTGGGAAGGATCAGGTGATGGTTTTGGGTGTGATTTGATTTTCGTCTAGAACATCAAAAATCCTTCAGGATGCTCCAAAATGACTCATCTATATCTATAATGATAGATCTTGATTAGGAGTATCTTTTTCTAGTACATGTCAAGTATCTATTTTGAAGTCTTGATCGATTTTGGGGGTTGGGAAGGATCAGGTGATGGTTTTGGGTGTGATTTGATTTTCGTCTAGAACATCAAAAATCCTTCAGGATGCTCCAAAATGACTCATCTATATCTATAATGATAGATCTTGATTAGGAGTATCTTTTTCTAGTACATGTCAAGTATCTATTTTGAAGTCTTGATCGATTTTGGGGGTTGGGAAGGATCAGGTGATGGTTTTGGGTGTGATTTGATTTTCGTCTAGAACATCAAAAATCCTTCAGGATGCTCCAAAATGACTCATCTATATCTATAATGATAGATCTTGATTAGGAGTATCTTTTTCTAGTACATGTCAAGTATCTATTTTGAAGTCTTGATCGATTTTGGGGGTTGGGAAGGATCAGGTGATGGTTTTGGGTGTGATTTGATTTTCGTCTAGAACATCAAAAATCCTTCAGGATGCTCCAAAATGACTCATCTATATCTATAATGATAGATCTTGATTAGGAGTATCTTTTTCTAGTACATGTCAAGTATCTATTTTGAAGTCTTGATCGATTTTGGGGGTTGGGAAGGATCAGGTGATGGTTTTGGGTGTGATTTGATTTTCGTCTAGAACATCAAAAATCCTTCAGGATGCTCCAAAATGACTCATCTATATCTATAATGATAGATCTTGATTAGGAGTATCTTTTTCTAGTACATGTCAAGTATCTATTTTGAAGTCTTGATCGATTTTGGGGGTTGGGAAGGATCAGGTGATGGTTTTGGGTGTGATTTGATTTTCGTCTAGAACATCAAAAATCCTTCAAGATGCTCCAAAATGACTCATCTATATCTATAATGATAGATCTTGATTAGGAGTATCTTTTTCTAGTACATGTCAAGTATCTATTTTGAAGTCTTGATCGATTTTGGGGGTTGGGAAGGATCAGGTGATGGTTTTGGGTGTGATTTGATTTTCGTCTAGAACACCAAAAATCCTTCAGGATGCTCCAAAATGACTCATCTATATCTATAATGATAGATCTTGATTAGGTGTATCTTTTTCTAGTACATGTCAAGTATCTATTTTGAAGTCTTGATCGATTTTGGGGGTTGGGAAGGATCAGGTGATGGTTTTGGGTGTGATTTGATTTTCGTCTAGAACATCAAAAATCCTTCAGGATGCTCCAAAATGACTCATCTATATCTATAATGATAGATCTTGATTAGGAGTATCTTTTTCTAGTACATGTCAAGTATCTATTTTGAAGTCTTGATCGATTTTGGGGGTTGGGAAGGATCAGGTGATGGTTTTGGGTGTGATTTGATTTTCGTCTAGAACATCAAAAATCCTTCAGGATGCTCCAAAATGACTCATCTATATCTATAATGATAGATCTTGATTAGGAGTATCTTTTTCTAGTACATGTCAAGTATCTATTTTGAAGTCTTGATCGATTTTGGGGGTTGGGAAGGATCAGGTGATGGTTTTGGGTGTGATTTGATTTTCGTCTAGAACATCAAAAATCCTTCAGGATGCTCCAAAATGACTCATCTATATCTATAATGATAGATCTTGATTAGGAGTATCTTTTTCTAGTACATGTCAAGTATCTATTTTGAAGTCTTGATCGATTTTGGGGGTTGGGAAGGATCAGGTGATGGTTTTGGGTGTGATTTGATTTTCGTCTAGAACATCAAAAATCCTTCAGGATGCTCCAAAATGACTCATCTATATCTATAATGATAGATCTTGATTAGGAGTATCTTTTTCTAGTACATGTCAAGTATCTATTTTGAAGTCTTGATCGATTTTGGGGGTTGGGAAGGATCAGGTGATGGTTTTGGGTGTGATTTGATTTTCGTCTAGAACATCAAAAATCCTTCAGGATGCTCCAAAATGACTCATCTATATCTATAATGATAGATCTTGATTAGGAGTATCTTTTTCTAGTACATGTCAAGTATCTATTTTGAAGTCTTGATCGATTTTGGGGGTTGGGAAGGATCAGGTGATGGTTTTGGGTGTGATTTGATTTTCGTCTAGAACATCAAAAATCCTTCAGGATGCTCCAAAATGACTCATCTATATCTATAATGATAGATCTTGATTAGGAGTATCTTTTTCTAGTGCATGTCAAGTATCTATTTTGAAGTCTTGATCGATTTTGGGGGTTGGGAAGGATCAGGTGATGGTTTTGGGTGTGATTTGATTTTCGTCTAGAACATCAAAAATCCTTCAGGATGCTCCAAAATGACTCATCTATATCTATAATGATAGATCTTGATTAGGAGTATCTTTTTCTAGTGCATGTCAAGTATCTATTTTGAAGTCTTGATCGATTTTGGGGGTTGGGAAGGATCAGGTGATGGTTTTGGGTGTGATTTGATTTTCGTCTAGAACATCAAAAATCCTTCAGGATGCTCCAAAATGACTCATCTATATCTATAATGATAGATCTTGATTAGGAGTATCTTTTTCTAGTACATGTCAAGTATCTTTTTTGAAGTCTTGATCGATTTTGGGGGTTGGGAAGGATCAGGTGATGGTTTTGGGTGTGATTTGATTTTCGTCTAGAACATCAAAAATCCTTCAGGATGCTCCAAAATGACTCATCTATATCTATAATGATAGACCTTGATTAGGAGTATCTTTTTCTAGTACATGTCAAGTATCTATTTTGAAGTCTTGATCGATTTTGGGGGTTGGGAAGGATCAGGTGATGGTTTTGGGTGTGATTTGATTTTCGTCTAGAACATCAAAAATCCTTCAGGATGCTCCAAAATGACTCATCTATATCTATAATGATAGATCTTGATTAGGAGTATCTTTTTCTAGTACATGTCAAGTATCTATTTTGAAGTCTTGATCGATTTTGGGGGTTGGGAAGGATCAGGTGATGGTTTTGGGTGTGATTTGATTTTCGTCTAGAACATCAAAAATCCTTCAGGATGCTCCAAAATGACTCATCTATATCTATAATGATAGATCTTGATTAGGAGTATCTTTTTCTAGTACATGTCAAGTATCTATTTTGAAGTCTTGATCGATTTTGGGGGTTGGGAAGGATCAGGTGATGGTTTTGGGTGTGATTTGATTTTCGTCTAGAACATCAAAAATCCTTCAGGATGCTCCAAAATGACTCATCTATATCTATAATGATAGATCTTGATTAGGAGTATCTTTTTCTAGTACATGTCAAGTATCTATTTTGAAGTCTTGATCGATTTTGGGGGTTGGGAAGGATCAGGTGATGGTTTTGGGTGTGATTTGATTTTCGTCTAGAACATCAAAAATCCTTCAGGATGCCCCAAAATGACTCATCTATAATGATAGATCTTGATTAGGAGTATCTTTTTCTAGTTCATGTCAAGTATCTATTTTGAAGTCTTGATCGATTTTGGGGGTTGGGAAGGATCAGGTGATGGTTTTGGGTGTGATTTGATTTTCGTCTAGAACATCAAAAATCCTTCAGGATGCTCCAAAATGACTCATCTATATCTATAATGATAGATCTTGATTAGGAGTATCTTTTTCTAGTACATGTCAAGTATCTATTTTGAAGTCTTGATCGATTTTGGGGGTTGGGAAGGATCAGGTGATGGTTTTGGGTGTGATTTGATTTTCGTCTAGAACATCAAAAATCCTTCAGGATGCTCCAAAATGACTCATCTATATCTATAATGATAGATCTTGATTAGGAGTATCTTTTTCTAGTACATGTCAAGTATCTATTTTGAAGTCTTGATCGATTTTGGGGGTTGGGAAGGATCAGGTGATGGTTTTGGGTGTGATTTGATTTTCGTCTAGAACATCAAAAATCCTTCAGGATGCTCCAAAATGACTCATCTATATCTATAATGATAGATCTTGATTAGGAGTATCTTTTTCTAGTACATGTCAAGTATCTATTTTGAAGTCTTGATCGATTTTGGGGGTTGGGAAGGATCAGGTGATGGTTTTGGGTGTGATTTGATTTTCGTCTAGAACATCAAAAATCCTTCAGGATGCTCCAAAATGACTCATCTATATCTATAATGATAGATCTTGATTAGGAGTATCTTTTTCTAGTACATGTCAAGTATCTATTTTGAAGTCTTGATCGATTTTGGGGGTTGGGAAGGATCAGGTGATGGTTTTGGGTGTGATTTGATTTTCGTCTAGAACATCAAAAATCCTTCAGGATGCTCCAAAATGACTCATCTATATCTATAATGATAGATCTTGATTAGGAGTATCTTTTTCTAGTACATGTCAAGTATCTATTTTGAAGTCTTGATCGATTTTGGGGGTTGGGAAGGATCAGGTGATGGTTTAGGGTGTGATTTGATTTTCGTCTAGAACATCAAAAAATCCTTCAGGATGCTCCAAAATGACTCATCTATATCTATAATGATAGATCTTGATTAGGAGTATCTTTTTCTAGTACATGTCAAGTATCTATTTTGAAGTCTTGATCGATTTTGGGGGTTGGGAAGGATCAGGTGATGGTTTTGGGTGTGATTTGATTTTCGTCTAGAACATCAAAAATCCTTCAGGATGCTCCAAAATGACTCATCTATATCTATAATGATAGATCTTGATTAGGAGTATCTTTTTCTAGTACATGTCAAGTATCTATTTTGAAGTCTTGATCGATTTTGGGGGTTGGGAAGGATCAGGCGATGGTTTTGGGTGTGATTTGATTTTCGTCTAGAACATCAAAAATCCTTCAGGATGCTCCAAAATGACTCACCTATATCTATAATGATAGATCTTGATTAGGCGTATCTTTTTCTATTACATGTCAAGTATCTATTTTGAAGTCTTGATCGATTTTGGGGGTTGGGAAGGATCAGGTGATGGTTTTGGGTGTGATTTGATTTTCGTCTAGAACATCAAAAATCCTTCAGGATGCTCCAAAATGACTCATCTATATCTATAATGATAGATCTTGATTAGGAGTATCTTTTTCTAGTACATGTCAAGTATCTATTTTGAAGTCTTGATCGATTTTGGGGGTTGGGAAGGATCAGGTGATGGTTTTGGGTGTGATTTGATTTTCGTCTAGAACATCAAAAATCCTTCAGGATGCTCCAAAATGACTCATCTATATCTATAATGATAGATCTTGATTAGGAGTATCTTTTTCTAGTACATGTCAAGTATCTATTTTGAAGTCTTGATCGATTTTGGGGGTTGGGAAGGATCAGGTGATGGTTTTGGGTGTGATTTGATTTTCGTCTAGAACATCAAAAATCCTTCAGGATGCTCCAAAATGACTCATCTATATCTATAATGATAGATCTTGATTAGGAGTATCTTTTTCTAGCACATGTCAAGTATCTATTTTGAAGTCTTGATCGATTTTGGGGGTTGGGAAGGATCAGGTGATGGTTTTGGGTGTGATTTGATTTTCGTCTAGAACATCAAAAATCCTTCAGGATGCTCCAAAATGACTCATCTATATCTATAATGATAGATCTTGATTAGGAGTATCTTTTTTCTAGTACATGTCAAGTATCTATTTTGAAGTCTTGATCGATTTTGGGGGTTGGGAAGGATCAGGTGATGGTTTTGGGTGTGATTTGATTTTCGTCTAGAACATCAAAAATCCTTCAGGATGCTCCAAAATGACTAATCTATATCTATAATGATAGATCTTGATTAGGAGTATCTTTTTCTAGTACATGTCAAGTATCTATTTTGAAGTCTTGATCGATTTTGGGGGTTGGGAAGGATCAGGTGATGGTTTTGGGTGTGATTTGATTTTCGTCTAGAACATCAAAAATCCTTCAGGATGCTCCAAAATGACTCATCTATATCTATAATGATAGATCTTGATTAGGAGTATCTTTTTCTAGTACATGTCAAGTATCTATCGTCAAGTATCTATCGTCTTGATCGATTTTGGGGGTTGGGGAGGATCAGGTGATGGTTTTGGGTGTGATTTGATTTTCATCTAGAACATCAAAAATCCTTCAGGATGCTCCAAAATGACTCATCTATATCTATAATGATAGATCTTGATAAGGAGTATCTTTTTCTAGTACATGTCAAGTATCTATTTTGAAGTCTTGATAGATTTTGGGGGTTGGGAAGGATCAGGTGATGGTTTTGGGTGTGATTTGATTTTCGTCTAGAACATCAAAAATCCTTCAGGATGCTCCAAAATGACTCATCTATATCTATAATGATAGATCTTGATTAGGAGTATCTTTTTTCTAGTACATGTCAAGTATCTATTTTGAAGTCTTGATCGATTTTGGGGGGTTGGGAAGGATCAGGTGATGGTTTAGGGTGTGATTTGATTTTCGTCTAGAACATCAAAAATCCTTCAGGATGCTCCAAAATGACTCATCTATATCTATAATGATAGATCTTGATTAGGAGTATCTTTTTCTAGTACATGTCAAGTATCTATTTTGAAGTCTTGATCGATTTTGGGGGTTGGGAAGGATCAGGTGATGGTTTTGGGTGTGATTTGATTTTCGTCTAGAACATCAAAAATCCTTCAGGATGCTCCAAAATGACTCATCTATATCTATAATGATAGATCTTGATTAGGAGTATCTTTTTCTAGTACATGTCAAGTATCTATTTTGAAGTCTTGATCGATTTTGGGGGTTGGGAAGGATCAGGCGATGGTTTTGGGTGTGATTTGATTTCGTCTAGAACATCAAAAATCCTTCAGGATGCTCCAAAATGACTCACCTATATCTATAATGATAGATCTTGATTAGGCGTATCTTTTTTCTAGTACATGTCAAGTATCTATTTTGAAGTCTTGATCGATTTTGGGGGGTTGGGAAGGATCAGGTGATGGTTTTGGGTGTGATTTGATTTTCGTCTAGAATATCAAAAATCCTTCAGGATGCTCCAAAATGACTCATCTATATCTATAATGATAGATCTTGATTAGGAGTATCTTTTTATAGTACATGTCAAGTATCTATTTTGAAGTCTTGATCGATTTCGGGAGTTGGGAAGGATCAGGTGATGGTTCTGGGTGTGATTTGATTTTCGTCTAGAACATCAAAAATTCTTCAGGATGCTCCAAAATGACTCATCTATATCTATAATGATAGATCTTGATTAGGAGTATCTTTTTCTAGTACATGTCAAGTATCTATTTTGAAGTCTTGATCGATTTTGGGGGTTGGGAAGGATCAGGTGATGGTTTTGGGTGTGATTTGATTTTCGTCTAGAACATCAAAAATCCTTCAGGATGCTCCAAAATGACTCATCTATATCTATAATGATAGATCTTGATTAGGAGTATCTTTTTCTAGTACATGTCAAGTATCTATCGTCAAGTATCTATCGTCTTGATCGATTTTGGGGGTTGGGAAGGATCAGGTGATGGTTTTGGGTGTGATTTGATTTTCGTCTAGAACATCAAAAATCCTTCAGGATGCTCCAAAATGACTCATCTATATCTATAATGATAGATCTTGATAAGGAGTATCTTTTTCTAGTACATGTCAAGTATCTATTTTGAAGTCTTGATCGATTTTGGGGGTTGGGAAGGATCAGGTGATGGTTTTGGGTGTGATTTGATTTTTCGTCTAGAACATCAAAAATCCTTCAGGATGCTCCAAAATGACTCATCTATATCTATAATGATAGATCTTGATTAGGAGTATCTTTTTCTAGTACATGTCAAGTATCTATTTTGAAGTCTTGATCGATTTTGGGGGTTGGAAGGATCAGGTGATGGTTTAGGGTGTGATTTGATTTTCGTCTAGAACATCAAAAATCCTTCAGGATGCTCCAAAATGACTCATCTATATCTATAATGATAGATCTTGATTAGGAGTATCTTTTTCTAGTACATGTCAAGTATCTATTTTGAAGTCTTGATCGATTTTGGGGGTTGGGAAGGATCAGGTGATGGTTTTGGGTGTGATTTGATTTTCGTCTAGAACATCAAAAATCCTTCAGGATGCTCCAAAATGACTCATCTATATCTATAATGATAGATCTTGATTAGGAGTATCTTTTTCTAGTACATGTCAAGTATCTATTTTGAAGTCTTGATCGATTTTGGGGGTTGGGAAGGATCAGGCGATGGTTTTGGGTGTGATTTGATTTTCGTCTAGAACATCAAAAATCCTTCAGGATGCTCCAAAATGACTCACCTATATCTATAATGATAGATCTTGATTAGGCGTATCTTTTTCTAGTACATGTCAAGTATCTATTTTGAAGTCTTGATCGATTTTGGGGGTTGGGAAGGATCAGGTGATGGTTTTGGGTGTGATTTGATTTTCGTCTAGAACATCAAAAATCCTTCAGGATGCTCCCAAAATGACTCATCTATATCTATAATGATAGATCTTGATTAGGAGTATCTTTTTCTAGTACATGTCAAGTATCTATTTTGAAGTCTTGATCGATTTTGGGGGTTGGGAAGGATCAGGTGATGGTTTTGGGTGTGATTTGATTTTCGTCTAGAACATCAAAAATCCTTCAGGATGCTCCAAAAATGACTCATCTATATCTATAATGATAGATCTTGATTAGGAGTATCTTTTTCTAGTACATGTCAAGTATCTATTTTGAAGTCTTGATCGATTTTGGGGGTTGGGAAGGATCAGGTGATGGTTTTGGGTGTGATTTGATTTTCGTCTAGAACATCAAAAATCCTTCAGGATGCTCCAAAATGACTCATCTATATCTATAATGATAGATCTTGATTAGGAGTATCTTTTTCTAGCACATGTCAAGTATCTATTTTGAAGTCTTGATCGATTTTGGGGGTTGGGAAGGATCAGGTGATGGTTTTGGGTGTGATTTGATTTTCGTCTAGAACATCAAAAATCCTTCAGGATGCTCCAAAATGACTCATCTATATCTATAATGATAGATCTTGATTAGGAGTATCTTTTTCTAGTACATGTCAAGTATCTATTTTGAAGTCTTGATCGATTTTGGGGGTTGGGAAGGATCAGGTGATGGTTTTGGGTGTGATTTGATTTTCGTCTAGAACATCAAAAATCCTTCAGGATGCTCCAAAATGACTCATCTATATCTATAATGATAGATCTTGATTAGGAGTATCTTTTTCTAGTACATGTCAAGTATCTATTTTGAAGTCTTGATCGATTTTGGGGGTTGGGAAGGATCAGGTGATGGTTTTTGGGTGTGATTTGATTTTCGTCTAGAACATCAAAAATCCTTCAGGATGCTCCAAAATGACTCATCTATATCTATAATGATAGATCTTGGATTAGGAGTATCTTTTTCTAGTACATGTCAAGTATCTATCGTCAAGTATCTATCGTCTTGATCGATTTTGGGGGTTGGGAAGGATCAGGTGATGGTTTTGGGTGTGATTTGATTTTCGTCTAGAACATCAAAAATCCTTCAGGATGCTCCAAAATGACTCATCTATATCTATAATGATAGATCTTGATAAGGAGTATCTTTTTCTAGTACATGTCAAGTATCTATTTTGAAGTCTTGATCGATTTTGGGGGTTGGGAAGGATCAGGTGATGGTTTTGGGTGTGATTTGATTTGATTTTCGTCTAGAACATCAAAAATCCTTCAGGATGCTTTAAAATGACTCATCTATATCTATAATGATAGATCTTGATTAGGAGTATCTTTTTCTAGTACATGTCAAGTATCTTTTTTGAAGTCTTGATCGATTTTGGTGGTTGGGAAGGATCAGGTGATGGTTTTGGGTGTGATTTGATTTTTCGTCTAGATTATCAAAAAATCCTTCAGGATGCTCCAAAATGACTCATCTATATCTATAATGATAGATCTTGATTAGGAGTATCTTTTTCTAGTACATGTCAAGTATCTATTTGAAGTCTTGATCGATTTTGGGGGTTGGGAAGGATCAGGTGATGGTTTTGGGTGTGATTTGATTTTCGTCTAGAACATCAAAAATCCTTCAGGATGCTCCAAAATGACTCATCTATATCTATAATGATAGATCTTGATTAGGAGTATCTTTTTCTAGTACATGTAAAGTATCTATTTTGAAGTCTTGATCGATTTTGGGGGGTTGGGAAGGATCAGGTGATGGTTTTGGGTGTGATTTGATTTTCGTCTAGAACATCAAAAATCCTTCAGGATGCTCCAAAATGACTCATCTATATCTATAATGATAGATCTTGATTAGGAGTATCTTTTTCTAGTACAAGTCAAGTATCTATTTTGAAGTCTTGATCGATTTTGGGGGTTGGGAAGGATCAGGTGATGGTTTTGGGTGTGATTTGATTTTTGTCTAGAACATCAAAAATCCTTCAGGATGCTCCAAAATGACTCATCTATATCTATAATGATAGATCTTGATTAGGAGTATCTTTTTCTAGTACATGTCAAGTATCTATTTTGAAGTCTTGATCGATTTTGGGGGTTGGGAAGGATCAGGTGATGGTTTTGGGTGTGATTTGATTTTCGTCTAGAACATCAAAAATCCTTCAGGATGCTCCAAAATGACTCATCTATATCTATAATGATAGATCTTGATTAGGAGTATTCTTTTTCTAGTACATGTCAAGTATCTATTTTGAAGTCTTGATCGATTTTGGGGGTTGGGGAAGGATCAGGTGATGGTTTTGGGTGTGATTTGATTTTCGTCCTAGAACATCAAAAATCCTTCAGGATGCTCCAAAATGACTCATCTATATCTATAATGATAGATCTTGATTAGGAGTATCTTTTTCTAGTACATGTCAAGTATCTATTTTGAAGTCTTGATCGATTTTGGGGGTTGGGAAGGATCAGGTGATGGTTTTGGGTGTGATTTGATTTTCGTCTAGAATATCAAAAATCCTTCAGGATGCTCCAAAATGACTCATCTATATCTATAATGATAGATCTTGATTAGGAGTATCTTTTTCTAGTACATGTCAAGTATCTTTTTGAAGTCTTGATCGATTTTGGTGGTTGGGAAGGATCAGGTGATGGTTTTGGGTGTGATTTGATTTTCGTCTAGATTATCAAAAATCCTTCAGGATGCTCCAAAATGACTCATCTATATCTATAATGATAGATCTTGATTAGGAGTATCTTTTTCTAGTACATGTCAAGTATCTATTTTGAAGTCTTGATCGATTTTTGGGGTTGGGAAGGATCAGGTGATGGTTTTGGGTGTGATTTGATTTTCGTCTAGAACATCAAAAATCCTTCAGGATGCTCCAAAATGACTCATCTATATCTATAATGATAGATCTTGATTAGGAGTATCTTTTTCTAGTACAAGTCAAGTATCTATTTTGAAGTCTTGATCGATTTTGGGGGTTGGGAAGGATCAGGTGATGGTTTTGGGTGTGATTTGATTTTTGTCTAGAACATCAAAAATCCTTCAGGATGCTCCAAAATGACTCATCTATATCTATAATGATAGATCTTGATTAGAAGTATCTTTTTCTAGTACATGTCAAGTATCTATTTTGAAGTCTTGATCGATTTTGGGGGTTGGGAAGGATCAGGTGATGGTTTTGGGTGTGATTTGATTTTCGTCTAGAACATCAAAAATCCTTCAGGATGCTCCAAAATGACTCATCTATATCTATAATGATAGATCTTGATTAGGAGTATCTTTTTCTAGTACATGTCAAGTATCTATTTTGAAGTCTTGATCGATTTTGGGGGTTGGGAAGGATCAGGTGATGGTTTTGGTGTGATTTGATTTTCGTCTAGAACATCAAAAATCCTTCAGGATGCTCCAAAATGACTCATCTATATCTATAATGATAGATCTTGATTAGGAGTATCTTTTTCTAGTACATGTCAAGTATCTATTTTGAAGTCTTGATCGATTTTGGGGGGTTGGGAAGGATCAGGTGATGGTTTTGGGTGTGATTTGATTTTTCGTCTAGAATATCAAAAATCCTTCAGGATGCTCCAAAATGACTCATCTATATCTATAATGATAGATCTTGATTAGGAGTATCTTTTTCTAGTACATGTCAAGTATCTATTTTGAAGTCTTGATCGATTTTGGGAGTTGGGAAGGATCAGGTGATGGTTTTGGGTGTGATTTGATTTTCGTCTAGAACATCAAAAATTCTTCAGGATGCTCCAAAATGACTCATCTATATCTATAATGATAGATCTTGATTAGGAGTATCTTTTTTCTAGTACAATGTCAAGTATCTATTTTGAAGTCTTGATCGATTTTGGGAGTTGGGAAGGATCAGGTGATGGTTTTGGGTGTGATTTGATTTTCGTCTAGAACATCAAAAATTCTTCAGGATGCTCCAAAATGACTCATCTATATCTATAATGATAGATCTTGATTAGGAGTATCTTTTTCTAGTACATGTCAAGTATCTATTTTGAAGTCTTGATCGATTTTGGGGGTTGGGAAGGATCAGGTGATGGTTTTGGGTGTGATTTGATTTTCGTCTAGAACATCAAAAATCCTTCAGGATGCTCCAAAATGACTCATCTATATCTATAATGATAGATCTTGATTAGGAGTATCTTTTTCTGGTACATGTCAAGTATCTATTTTGAAGTCTTGATCGATTTTGGGGGTTTGGAAGGATTAGGTGATGGTTTTGGGTGTGATTTGATTTTCGTCTAGAACATCAAAAAATCCTTCAGGATGCTCCAAAATGACTCATCTATATCTATAATGATAGATCTTGATTAGGAGTATCTTTTTCTAGCACATGTCAAGTATCTATTTTGAAGTCTTGATCGATTTTGGGGGTTGGGAAGGATCAGGTGATGGTTTTGGGTGTGATTTGATTTTCGTCTAGAACATCAAAAATCCTTCAGGATGCTCCAAAATGACTCATCTATATCTATAATGATAGATCTTGATTAGGAGTATCTTTTTCTAGTACATGTCAAGTATCTATTTTGAAGTCTTGATCGATTTTGGGGGTTGGGAAGGATCAGGTGATGGTTTTGGGTGTGATTTGATTTTCGTCTAGAACATCAAAAATCCTTCAGGATGCTCCAAAATGACTCATCTATATCTATAATGATAGATCTTGATTAGGAGTATCTTTTTCTAGTACATGTCAAGTATCTATTTTGAAGTCTTGATCGATTTTGGGGGTTGGGAAGGATCAGGTGATGGTTTTGGGTGTGATTTGATTTTCGTCTAGAACATCAAAAATCCTTCAGGATGCTCCAAAATGACTCATCTATATCTATAATGATAGATCTTGAATAGGAGTATCTTTTTCTAGTACATGTCAAGTATCTATTTTGAAGTCTTGATCGATTTTGGGGGTTGGGAAGGATCAGGTGATGGTTTTGGGTGTGATTTGATTTTCGTCTAGAATATCAAAAATCCTTCAGGATGCTCCAAAATGACTCATCTATATCTATAATGATAGATCTTGATTAGGAGTATCTTTTTCTAGTACATGTCAAGTATCTATTTTGAAGTCTTGATCGATTTTGGGGGTTGGGAAGGATCAGGTGATGGTTTTGGGTGTGATTTGATTTTCGTCTAGAACATCAAAAATCCTTCAGGATGCTCCAAAATGACTCATCTATATCTATAATGATAGATCTTGATTAGGAGTATATTTTTCTAGTACATGTCAAGTATCTATTTTGAAGTCTTGATCGATTTTGGGGGTTGGGAAGGATCAGGTAATGGTTTTGGGTGTGATTTGATTTTCGTCTAGAACATCAAAAATCCTTCAGGATGCTCCAAAATGACTCATCTATATCTATAATGATAGATCTTGATTAGGAAGTATCTTTTTCTAGTACATGTCAAGTATCTATTTTGAAGTCTTGATCGATTTTGGGGGTTGGGAAGGATCAGGTGATGGTTTTGGGTGTGATTTGATTTTCGTCTAGAACATCAAAAATCCTTCAGGATGCTCCAAAATGACTCATCTATATCTATAATGATAGATCTTGATTAGGAGTATCTTTTTCTAGTACATGTCAAGTATCTATTTTGAAGTCTTGATCGATTTTGGGGGTTGGGAAGGATCAGGTGATGGTTTTGGGTGTGATTTGATTTTCGTCTAGAACATCAAAAATCCTTCAGGATGCTCCAAAATGACTCATCTATATCTATAATGATAGATCTTGATTAGGAGTATCTTTTTTTAGTACATGTCAAGTATCTATTTTGAAGTCTTGATCGATTTTGGGGGTTGGGAAGGATCAGGTGATGGTTTTGGGTGTGATTTGATTTTCGTCTAGAACATCAAAAATCCTTCAGGATGCTCCAAAATGACTCATCTATATCTATAATGATAGATCTTGATTAGGAGTATCTTTTTCTAGTACATGTCAAGTATCTATTTTGAAGTCTTGATCGATTTTGGGGGTTGGGAAGGATCAGGTGATGGTTTTGGGTGTGATTTGATTTTCGTCTAGAACATCAAAAATCCTTCAGGATGCTCCAAAATGACTCATCTATATCTATAATGATAGATCTTGATTAGGAGTATCTTTTTCTAGTACATGTCAAGTATCTATTTTGAAGTCTTGATCGATTTTGGGGGTTGGGAAGGATCAGGTGATGGTTTTGGGTGTGATTTGATTTTCGTCTAGAACATCAAAAATCCTTCAGGATGCTCCAAAATGACTCATCTATATCTATAATGATAGATCTTGATTAGGAGTATCTTTTTCTAGTACATGTCAAGTATCTATTTTGAAGTCTTGATCGATTTTGGGGGTTGGGAAGGATCAGGTGATGGTTTTGGGTGTGATTTGATTTTCGTCTAGAACATCAAAAATCCTTCAGGATGCTCCAAAATGACTCATCTATATCTATAATGATAGATCTTGATTAGGAGTATCTTTTTCTAGTACATGTCAAGTATCTATTTTGAAGTCTTGATCGATTTTGGGGGTTGGGAAGGATCAGGTGATGGTTTTGGGTGTGATTTGATTTTCGTCTAGAACATCAAAAATCCTTCAGGATGCTCCAAAATGACTCATCTATATCTATAATGATAGATCTTGATTAGGAGTATCTTTTTCTAGTACATGTAAAGTATCTATTTTGAAGTCTTGATCGATTTTGGGGGTTGGGAAGGATCAGGTGATGGTTTTGGGTGTGATTTGATTTTCGTCTAGAACATCAAAAATCCTTCAGGATGCTCCAAAATGACTCATCTATATCTATAATGATAGATCTTGATTAGGAGTATCTTTTTCTAGTACATGTCAAGTATCTATTTTGAAGTCTTGATCGATTTTGGGGGTTGGGAAGGATCAGGTGATGGTTTTGGGTGTGATTTGATTTTCGTCTAGAACATCAAAAATCCTTCAGGATGCTCCAAAATGACTCATCTATATCTATAATGATAGATCTTGATTAGGAGTATCTTTTTCTAGTACATGTCAAGTATCTATTTTGAAGTCTTGATCGATTTTGGGGGTTGGGAAGGATCAGGTGATGGTTTTGGGTGTGATTTGATTTTCGTCTAGAACATCAAAAATCCTTCAGGATGCTCCAAAATGACTCATCTATATCTATAATGATAGATCTTGATTAGGAGTATCTTTTTCTAGTACATGTCAAGTATCTATTTTGAAGTCTTGATCGATTTTGGGGGTTGGGAAGGATCAGGTGATGGTTTTGGGTGTGATTTGATTTTCGTCTAGAACATCAAAAATCCTTTAGGATGCTCCAAGATGACTCATCTATATCTATAATGATAGATCTTGATTAGGAGTATCTTTTTCTAGTACATGTCAAGTATCTATTTTGAAGTCTTGATCGATTTTGGGGGTTGGGAAGGATCAGGTGATGGTTTTGGGTGTGATTTGATTTTCGTCTAGAACATCAAAAATCCTTCAGGATGCTCCAAAATGACTCATCTATATCTATAATGATAGATCTTGATTAGGAGTATCTTTTTCTAGTACATGTCAAGTATCTATTTTGAAGTCTTGATCGATTTTGGGGGTTGGGAAGGATCAGGTGATGGTTTTGGGTGTGATTTGATTTTCGTCTAGAACATCAAAAATCCTTCAGGATGCTCCAAAATGACTCATCTATATCTATAATGATAGATCTTGATTAGGAGTATCTTTTTCTAGTACATGTCAAGTATCTATTTTGAAGTCTTGATCGATTTTGGGGGTTGGGAAGGATCAGGCGATGGTTTTGGGTGTGATTTGATTTTCGTCTAGAACATCAAAAATCCTTCAGGATGCTCCAAAATGACTCACCTATATCTATAATGATAGATCTTGATTAGGCGTATCTTTTTCTAGTACATGTCAAGTATCTATTTTGAAGTCTTGATCGATTTTGGGGGTTGGGAAGGATCAGGTGATGGTTTTGGGTGCGATTTGATTTTCGTCTAGAACATCAAAAATCCTTCAGGATGCTCCAAAATGACTCATCTATATCTATAATGATAGATCTTGATTAGGAGTATCTTTTTCTAGTACATGTCAAGTATCTATTTTGAAGTCTTGATCGATTTTGGGGGTTGGGAAGGATCAGGTGATGGTTTTGGGTGTGATTTGATTTTCGTCTAGAACATCAAAAATCCTTCAGGATGCTCCAAAATGACTCATCTATATCTATAATGATAGATCTTGATTAGGAGTATCTTTTTCTAGTACATGTCAAGTATCTATTTTGAAGTCTTGATCGATTTTGGGGGTTGGGAAGGATCAGGTGATGGTTTTGGGTGTGATTTGATTTTCGTCTAGAACATCAAAAATCCTTCAGGATGCTCCAAAATGACTCATCTATATCTATAATGATAGATCTTGGTTAAGAGTATCTTTTTCTAGCACATGTCAAGTATCTATTTTGAAGTCTTGATCGATTTTGGGGGTTGGGAAGGATCAGGTGATGGTTTTGGGTGTGATTTGATTTTCGTCTAGAACATCAAAAATCCTTCAGGATGCTCCAAAATGACTCATCTATATCTATAATGATAGATCTTGATTAGGAGTATCTTTTTCTAGTACATGTCAAGTATCTATTTTGAAGTCTTGATCGATTTTGGGGGTTGGGAAGGATCAGGTGATGGTTTTGGGTGTGATTTGATTTTCGTCTAGAACATCAAAAATCCTTCAGGATGCTCCAAAATGACTCATCTATATCTATAATGATAGATCTTGATTAGGAGTATCTTTTTCTAGTACATGTCAAGTATCTATTTTGAAGTCTTTATCGATTTTGGGGGTTGGGAAGGATCAGGTGATGGTTTTGGGTGTGATTTGATTTTCGTCTAGAACATCAAAAATCCTTCAGGATGCTCCAAAATGACTCATCTATATCTATAATGATAGATCTTGATTAGGAGTATCTTTTTCTAGTACATGTCAAGTATCTATTTTGAAGTCTTGATCGATTTTGGGGGTTGGGAAGGATCAGGTGATGGTTTTGGGTGTGATTTGATTTTCGTCTAGAACATCAAAAATCCTTCAGGATGCTCCAAAATGACTCATCTATATCTATAATGATAGATCTTGATAAGGAGTATCTTTTTCTAGTACATGTCAAGTATCTATTTTGAAGTCTTGATCGATTTTGGGGGTTGGGAAGGATCAGGTGATGGTTTTGGGTGTGATTTGATTTTCGTCTAGAACATCAAAAATCCTTCAGGATGCTCCAAAATGACTCATCTATATCTATAATGATAGATCTTGATTAGGAGTATCTTTTTCTAGTACATGTCAAGTATCTATTTTGAAGTCTTGATCGATTTTGGGGGTTGGGAAGGATCAGGTGATGGTTTTGGGTGTGATTTGATTTTCGTCTAGAACATCAAAAATCCTTCAGGATGCTCCAAAATGACTCATCTATATCTATAATGATAGATCTTGATTAGGAGTATCTTTTTCTAGTACATGTCAAGTATCTATTTTGAAGTCTTGATCGATTTTGGGGGTTGGGAAGGATCAGGTGATGGTTTTGGGTGTGATTTGATTTTCGTCTAGAACATCAAAAATCCTTCAGGATGCTCCAAAATGACTCATCTATATCTATAATGATAGATCTTGATTAGGAGTATCTTTTTCTAGTACATGTCAAGTATATATTTTGAAGTCTTGATCGATTTTGGGGGTTGGGAAGGATCAGGTGATGGTTTTAGGTGTGATTTGATTTTCGTCTAGAACATCAAAAATCCTTCAGGATGCTCCAAAATGACTCATCTATATCTATAATGATAGATCTTGATTAGGAGTATCTTTTTCTAGTACATGTCAAGTATCTATTTTGAAGTCTTGATCGATTTTGGGGGTTGGGAAAGATCAGGTGATGGTTTTGGGTGTGATTTGATTTTCGTCTAGAACATAAAAAATCCTTCAGGATGCTCCAAAATGACTCATCTATATCTATAATGATAGATCTTGATTAGGAGTATCTTTTTCTAGTACATGTCAAGTATATATTTTGAAGTCTTGATCGATTTTGGGGGTTGGGAAGGATCAGGTGATGGTTTTAGGTGTGATTTGATTTTCGTCTAGAACATCAAAAATCCTTCAGGATGCTCCAAAATGACTCATCTATATCTATAATGATAGATCTTGATTAGGAGTATCTTTTTCTAGTACATGTCAAGTATCTATTTTGAAGTCTTGATCGATTTTGGGGGTTGGGAAAGATCAGGTGATGGTTTTGGGTGTGATTTGATTTTCGTCTAGAACATAAAAAATCCTTCAGGATGCTCCAAAATGACTCATCTATATCTATAATGATAGATCTTGATTAGGAGTATCTTTTTCTAGTACATGTCAAGTATCTATTTTGAAGTCTTGATCGATTTTGGGGGTTGGGAAGGATCAGGTGATGGTTTTGGGTGTGATTTGATTTTCGTCTAGAACATCAAAAATCCTTCAGGATGCCCCAAAATGACTCATCTATATCTATAATGATAGATCTTGATTAGGAGTATCTTTTTCTAGTACATGTCAAGTATCTATTTTGAAGTCTTGATCGATTTTGGGGGTTGGGAAGGATCAGGTGATGGTTTTGGGTGTGATTTGATTTTCGTCTAGAACATCAAAAATCCTTCAGAATGCTCCAAAATGACTCATCTATATCTATAATGATAGATCTTGATTAGGAGTATCTTTTTCTAGTACATGTCAAGTATCTATTTTGAAGTCTTGATCGATTTTGGGGGTTGGGAAGGATCAGGTGATGGTTTTTGGGTGTGATTTGATTTTCGTCTAGAACATCAAAAATCCTTCAGGATGCTCCAAAATGACTCATCTATATCTATAATGATAGATCTTGATTAGGAGTATCTTTTTCTAGTACATGTCAAGTATCTATTTTGAAGTCTTGATCGATTTTGCGGGGTTGGGAAGGATCAGGTGATGGTTTTGGGTGTGATTTGATTTTCGTCTAGAACATCAAAAATCCTTCAGAATGCTCCAAAATGACTCATCTATATCTATAATGATAGATCTTGATTAGGAGTATCTTTTTCTAGTACATGTCACGTATCTATTTTGAAGTCTTGATCGATTTTGGGGGTTGGGAAGGATCAGGTGATGGTTTTGGGTGTGATTTGATTTTCGTCTAGAACATCAAAAATCCTTCAGGATGCTCCAAAATGACTCATCTATATCTATAATGATAGATCTTGATTAGGAGTATCTTTTTCTAGCACATGTCAAGTGTCTATTTTGAAGTCTTGATCGATTTTGGGGGTTGGGAAGGATCAGGTGATGGTTTTGGGTGTGATTTGATTTTCGTCTAGAACATCAAAAATCCTTAAGGATGCTCCAAAATGACTCATCTATATCTATAATGATAGATCTGGATTAGGAGTATCTTTTTCTAGTACATGTCAAGTATCTATTTTGAAGTCTTGATCGATTTTGGGGGTTGGGAAGGATCAGGTGATGGTTTTGGGTGTGATTTTATTTTCGTCTAGAACATCAAAAATCCTTCAGGATGCTCCAAAATGACTCATCTATATCTATAATGATAGATCTTGATTAGGAGTATCTTTTTCTAGTACATGTCAAGTATCTATTTTGAAGTCTTTATCGATTTTGGGGGTTGGGAAGGATCAGGTGATGGTTTTGGGTGTGATTTGATTTTCGTCTAGAACATCAAAAATCCTTCAGGATGCTCCAAAATGACTCATCTATATCTATAATGATAGATCTTGATTAGGAGTATCTTTTTCTATTACATGTCAAGTATCTATTTTGAAGTCTTGATCGATTTTGGGGGTTGGGAAGGATCAGGTGATGGTTTTGGGTGTGATTTGATTTTCGTCTAGAACATCAAAAATCCTTCAGGATGCTCCAAAATGACTCATCTATATCTATAATGATAGATCTTGATAAGGAGTATCTTTTTCTAGTACATGTCAAGTATCTATTTTGAAGTCTTGATCGATTTTGGGGGTTGGGAAGGATCAGGTGATGGTTTTGGGTGTGATTTGATTTTCGTCTAGAACATCAAAAATCCTTCAGGATGCTCCAAAATGACTCATCTATATCTATAATGATAGATCTTGATTAGGAGTATCTTTTTCTAGTACATGTCAAGTATCTATTTTGAAGTCTTGATCGATTTTGGTGGTTGGGAAGGATCAGGTGATGGTTTTGGGTGTGATTTGATTTTCGTCTAGATTATCAAAAATCCTTCAGGATGCTCCAAAATGACTCATCTATATCTATAATGATAGATCTTGATTAGGAGTATCTTTTTCTAGTACATGTCAAGTATCTATTTTGAAGTCTTGATCGATTTTGGGGGTTGGGAAGGATCAGGTGATGGTTTTGGGTGTGATTTGATTTTCGTCTAGAACATCAAAAATCCTTCAGGATGCTCCAAAATGACTCATCTATATCTATAATGATAGATCTTGATTAGGAGTATCTTTTTCTAGTACATGTCAAGTATCTATTTTGAAGTCTTGATCGATTTTGGGGGTTGGGAAGGATCAGGTGATGGTTTTGGGTGTGATTTGATTTTCGTCTAGAACATCAAAAATCCTTCAGGATGCTCCAAAATGACTCATCTATATCTATAATGATAGATCTTGATTAGGAGTATCTTTTTCTAGTACATGTCAAGTATATATTTTGAAGTCTTGATCGATTTTGGGGGTTGGGAAGGATCAGGTGATGGTTTTAGGTGTGATTTGATTTTCGTCTAGAACATCAAAAATCCTTCAGGATGCTCCAAAATGACTCATCTATATCTATAATGATAGATCTTGATTAGGAGTATCTTTTTCTAGTACATGTCAAGTATCTATTTTGAAGTCTTGATCGATTTTGGGGGTTGGGAAAGATCAGGTGATGGTTTTGGGTGTGATTTGATTTTCGTCTAGAACATAAAAAATCCTTCAGGATGCTCCAAAATGACTCATCTATATCTATAATGATAGATCTTGATTAGGAGTATCTTTTTCTAGTACATGTCAAGTATGTATTTTGAAGTCTTGATCGATTTTGGGGGTTGGGAAGGATCAGGTGATGGTTTTGGGTGTGATTTGATTTTCGTCTAGAACATCAAAAATCCTTCAGGATGCCCCAAAATGACTCATCTATATCTATAATGATAGATCTTGATTAGGAGTATCTTTTTCTAGTACATGTCAAGTATCTATTTTGAAGTCTTGATCGATTTTGGGGGTTGGGAAGGATCAGGTGATGGTTTTGGGTGTGATTTGATTTTCGTCTAGAACATCAAAAATCCTTCAGGATGCTCCAAAATGACTCATCTATATCTATAATGATAGATCTTGATTAGGAGTATCTTTTTCTAGTACATGTCAAGTATCTATTTTGAAGTCTTGATCGATTTTGGGGGTTGGGAAGGATCAGGTGATGGTTTTGGGTGTGATTTGATTTTCGTCTAGAACATCAAAAATCCTTCAGGATGCTCCAAAATGACTCATCTATATCTATAATGATAGATCTTGATTAGGAGTATCTTTTTCTAGTACATGTCAAGTATCTATTTTGAAGTCTTTATCGATTTTGGGGGTTGGGAAGGATCAGGTGATGGTTTTGGGTGTGATTTGATTTTCGTCTAGAACATCAAAAATCCTTCAGGATGCTCCAAAATGACTCATCTATATCTATAATGATAGATCTTGATTAGGAGTATCTTTTTCTAGTACATGTCAAGTATCTATTTTGAAGTCTTGATCGATTTTGGGGGTTGGGAAGGATCAGGTGATGGTTTTGGGTGTGATTTGATTTTCGTCTAGAACATCAAAAATCCTTCAGGATGCTCCAAAATGACTCATCTATATCTATAATGATAGATCTTGATTAGGAGTATCTTTTTCTAGTACATGTCAAGTATCTATTTTGAAGTCTTGATCGATTTTGGGGGTTGGGAAGGATCAGGTGATGGTTTTGGGTGTGATTTGATTTTCGTCTAGAACATCAAAAATCCTTCAGGATGCTCCAAAATGACTCATCTATATCTATAATGATAGATCTTGATTAGGAGTATCTTTTTCTAGTACATGTCAAGTATCTATTTTGAAGTCTTTTTCGATTTTGGGGGTTGGGAAGGATCAGGTGATGGTTTTGGGTGTGATTTGATTTTCGTCTAGAACATCAAAAATCCTTCAGGATGCTCCAAAATGACTCATCTATATCTATAATGATAGATCTTGATTAGGAGTATCTTTTTCTAGTACATGTCAAGTATCTATTTTGAAGTCTTGATCGATTTTGGGGGTTGGGAAGGATCAGGTGATGGTTTTGGGTGTGATTTGATTTTCGTCTAGAACATCAAAAATCCTTCAGGATGCTCCAAAATGACTCATCTATATCTATAATGATAGATCTTGATAAGGAGTATCTTTTTCTAGTACATGTCAAGTATCTATTTTGAAGTCTTGATCGATTTTGGGGGTTGGGAAGGATCAGGTGATGGTTTTGGGTGTGATTTGATTTTCGTCTAGAACATCAAAAATCCTTCAGGATGCTCCAAAATGACTCATCTATATCTATAATGATAGATCTTGATTAGGAGTATCTTTTTCTAGTACATGTCAAGTATCTATTTTGAAGTCTTGATCGATTTTGGTGGTTGGGAAGGATCAGGTGATGGTTTTGGGTGTGATTTGATTTTCGTCTAGATTATCAAAAATCCTTCAGGATGCTCCAAAATGACTCATCTATATCTATAATGATAGATCTTGATTAGGAGTATCTTTTTCTAGTACATGTCAAGTATCTATTTTGAAGTCTTGATCGATTTTGGGGGTTGGGAAGGATCAGGTGATGGTTTTGGGTGTGATTTGATTTTCGTCTAGAACATCAAAAATCCTTCAGGATGCTCCAAAATGACTCATCTATATCTATAATGATAGATCTTGATTAGGAGTATCTTTTTCTAGTACATGTCAAGTATCTATTTTGAAGTCTTGATCGATTTTGGGGGTTGGGAAGGATCAGGTGATGGTTTTGGGTGTGATTTGATTTTCGTCTAGAACATCAAAAATCCTTCAGGATGCTCCAAAATGACTCATCTATATCTATAATGATAGATCTTGATTAGGAGTATCTTTTTCTAGTACATGTCAAGTATATATTTTGAAGTCTTGATCGATTTTGGGGGTTGGGAAGGATCAGGTGATGGTTTTAGGTGTGATTTGATTTTCGTCTAGAACATAAAAAATCCTTCAGGATGCTCCAAAATGACTCATCTATATCTATAATGATAGATCTTGATTAGGAGTATCTTTTTCTAGTACATGTCAAGTATCTATTTTGAAGTCTTGATCGATTTTGGGGGTTGGGAAAGATCAGGTGATGGTTTTGGGTGTGATTTGATTTTCGTCTAGAACATAAAAAATCCTTCAGGATGCTCCAAAATGACTCATCTATATCTATAATGATAGATCTTGATTAGGAGTATCTTTTTCTAGTACATGTCAAGTATCTATTTTGAAGTCTTGATCGATTTTGGGGGTTGGGAAGGATCAGGTGATGGTTTTGGGTGTGATTTGATTTTCGTCTAGAACATCAAAAATCCTTCAGGATGCCCCAAAATGACTCATCTATATCTATAATGATAGATCTTGATTAGGAGTATCTTTTTCTAGTACATGTCAAGTATCTATTTTGAAGTCTTGATCGATTTTGGGGGTTGGGAAAGATCAGGTGATGGTTTTGGGTGTGATTTGATTTTCGTCTAGAACATCAAAAATCCTTCAGAATGCTCCAAAATGACTCATCTATATCTATAATGATAGATCTTGATTAGGAGTATCTTTTTCTAGTACATGTCAAGTATCTATTTTGAAGTCTTGATCGATTTTGGGGGTTGGGAAGGATCAGGTGATGGTTTTGGGTGTGATTTGATTTTCGTCTAGAACATCAAAAATCCTTCAGGATGCTCCAAAATGACTCATCTATATCTATAATGATAGATCTTGATTAGGAGTATCTTTTTCTAGTACATGTCAAGTATCTATTTTGAAGTCTTGATCGATTTTGCGGGGTTGGGAAGGATCAGGTGATGGTTTTGGGTGTGATTTGATTTTCGTCTAGAACATCAAAAATCCTTCAGAATGCTCCAAAATGACTCATCTATATCTATAATGATAGATCTTGATTAGGAGTATCTTTTTCTAGTACATGTCAAGTATCTATTTTGAAGTCTTGATCGATTTTGGGGGTTGGGAAGGATCAGGTGATGGTTTTGGGTGTGATTTGATTTTCGTCTAGAACATCAAAAATCCTTCAGGATGCTCCAAAATGACTCATCTATATCTATAATGATAGATCTTGATTAGGAGTATCTTTTTCTAGTACATGTCAAGTATCTATTTTGAAGTCTTGATCGATTTTGGGGGTTGGGAAGGATCAGGTGATGGTTTTGGGTGTGATTTGATTTTCGTCTAGAACATCAAAAATCCTTCAGGATGCTCCAAAATGACTCATCTATATCTATAATGATAGATCTTGATTAGGAGTATCTTTTTCTAGTACATGTCAAGTATCTATTTTGAAGTCTTGATCGATTTTGGGGGTTGGGAAGGATCAGGTGATGGTTTTGGGTGTGATTTGATTTTCGTCTAGAACATCAAAAATCCTTCAGGATGCTCCAAAATGACTCATCTATATCTATAATGATAGATCTTGATTAGGAGTATCTTTTTCTAGTACATGTCAAGTATCTATTTTGAAGTCTTGATCGATTTTGGGGGTTGGGAAGGATCAGGTGATGGTTTTGGGTGTGATTTGATTTTCGTCTAGAACATCAAAAATCCTTCAGGATGCTCCAAAATGACTCATCTATATCTATAATGATAGATCTTGATTAGGAGTATCTTTTTCTAGTACATGTCAAGTATCTATTTTGAAGTCTTGATCGATTTTGGGGGTTGGGAAGGATCAGGTGATGGTTTTGGGTGTGATTTGATTTTCGTCTAGAACATCAAAAATCCTTCAGGATGCTCCAAAATGACTCATCTATATCTATAATGATAGATCTTGATTAGGAGTATCTTTTTCTAGTACATGTCAAGTATCTATTTTGAAGTCTTGATCGATTTTGGGGGTTGGGAAGGATCAGGTGATGGTTTTGGGTGTGATTTGATTTTCGTCTAGAACATCAAAAATCCTTCAGGATGCTCCAAAATGACTCATCTATATCTATAATGATAGATCTTGATTAGGAGTATCTTTTTCTAGTACATGTCAAGTATCTATTTTGAAGTCTTGATCGATTTTGGGGGTTGGGAAGGATCAGGTGATGGTTTTGGGTGTGATTTGATTTTCGTCTAGAACATCAAAAATCCTTCAGGATGCTCCAAAATGACTCATCTATATCTATAATGATAGATCTTGAATAGGAGTATCTTTTTCTAGTACATGTCAAGTATCTATTTTGAAGTCTTGATCAATTTTGGGGGTTGGGAAGGATCAGGTGATGGTTTTGGGTGTGATTTGATTTTCGTCTAGAACATCAAAAATCCTTCAGGATGCTCCAAAATGACTCATCTATATCTATAATGATAGATCTTGATTAGGAGTATCTTTTTCTAGTACATGTCAAGTATCTATTTTGAAGTCTTGATCGATTTTGGGGGTTGGGAAGGATCAGGTGATGGTTTTGGGTGTGATTTGATTTTCGTCTAGAACATCAAAAATCCTTCAGGATGCTCCAAAATGACTCATCTATATCTATAATGATAGATCTTGATTAGGAGTATATTTTTCTAGTACATGTCAAGTATCTATTTTGAAGTCTTGATCGATTTTGGGGGTTGGGAAGGATCAGGTGATGGTTTTGGGTGTGATTTGATTTTCGTCTAGAACATCAAAAATCCTTCAGGATGCTCCAAAATGACTCATCTATATCTATAATGATAGATCTTGATTAGGAGTATCTTTTTCTAGTACATGTCAAGTATCTATTTTGAAGTCTTGATCGATTTTGGGGGTTGGGAAGGATCAGGTGATGGTTTTGGGTGTGATTTGATTTTCGTCTAGAACATCAAAAATCCTTCAGGATGCTCCAAAATGACTCATCTATATCTATAATGATAGATCTTGATTAGGAGTATCTTTTTCTAGCACATGTCAAGTATCTATTTTGAAGTCTTGATCGATTTTGGGGGTTGGGAAGGATCAGGTGATGGTTTTGGGTGTGATTTGATTTTCGTCTAGAACATCAAAAATCCTTCAGGATGCTCCAAAATGACTCATCTATATCTATAATGATAGATCTTGATTAGGAGTATCTTTTTCTGGTACATGTCAAGTATCTATTTTGAAGTCTTGATCGATTTTGGGGGTTGGGAAGGATCAGGTGATGGTTTTGGGTGTGATTTGATTTTCGTCTAGAACATCAAAAATCCTTCAGGATGCTCCAAAATGACTCATCTATATCTATAATGATAGATCTTGATTAGGAGTATCTTTTTCTAGTACATGTCAAGTATCTATTTTGAAGTCTTGATCGATTTTGGGGGTTGGGAAGGACCAGGTGATGGTTTTGGGTGTGATTTGATTTTCGTCTAGAACATCAAAAATCCTTCAGGATGCTCCAAAATGACTCATCTATATCTATAATGATAGATCTTGATTAGGAGTATCTTTTTCTAGTACATGTCAAGTATCTATTTTGAAGTCTTGATCGATTTTGGGGGTTGGGAAGGATCAGGTGATGGTTTTGGGTGTGATTTGATTTTCGTCTAGAATATCAAAAATCCTTCAGGATGCCCCAAAATGACTCATCTATATCTATAATGATAGATCTTGATTAGGAGTATCTTTTTCTAGTACATGTCAAGTATCTATTTTGAAGTCTTGATCGATTTTGGGAGTTGGGAAGGATCAGGTGATGGTTTTGGGTGTGATTTGATTTTCGTCTAGAACATCAAAAATTCTTCAGGATGCTCCAAAATGACTCATCTATATCTATAATGATAGATCTTGATTAGGAGTATCTTTTTCTAGTACATGTCAAGTATCTATTTTGAAGTCTTGATCGATTTTGGGGGTTGGGAAGGATCAGGTGATGGTTTTGGGTGTGATTTGATTTTCGTCTAGAACATCAAAAATCCTTCAGGATGCTCCAAAATGACTCATCTATATCTATAATGATAGATCTTGATTAGGAGTATATTTTTCTAGTACATGTCAAGTATCTATTTTGAAGTCTTGATCGATTTTGGGGGTTGGGAAGGATCAGGTGATGGTTTTGGGTGTGATTTGATTTTCGTCTAGAACATCAAAAATCCTTCAGGATGCTCCAAAATGACTCATCTATATCTATAATGATAGATCTTGATTAGGAGTATCTTTTTCTAGTACATGTCAAGTATCTATTTTGAAGTCTTGATCGATTTTGGGGGTTGGGAAGGATCAGGTGATGGTTTTGGGTGTGATTTGATTTTCGTCTAGAACATCAAAAATCCTTCAGGATGCTCCAAAATGACTCATCTATATCTATAATGATAGATCTTGATTAGGAGTATCTTTTTCTAGCACATGTCAAGTATCTATTTTGAAGTCTTGATCGATTTTGGGGGTTGGGAAGGATCAGGTGATGGTTTTGGGTGTGATTTGATTTTCGTCTAGAACATCAAAAATCCTTCAGGATGCTCCAAAATGACTCATCTATATCTATAATGATAGATCTTGATTAGGAGTATCTTTTTCTAGTACATGTCAAGTATCTATTTTGAAGTCTTGATCGATTTTGGGGGTTGGGAAGGATCAGGTGATGGTTTTGGGTGTGATTTGATTTTCGTCTAGAACATCAAAAATCCTTCAGGATGCTCCAAAATGACTCATCTATATCTATAATGATAGATCTTGATTAGGAGTATCTTTTTCTAGTACATGTCAAGTATCTATTTTGAAGTCTTGATCGATTTTGGGGGTTGGGAAGGACCAGGTGATGGTTTTGGGTGTGATTTGATTTTCGTCTAGAACATCAAAAATCCTTCAGGATGCTCCAAAATGACTCATCTATATCTATAATGATAGATCTTGATTAGGAGTATCTTTTTCTAGTACATGTCAAGTATCTATTTTGAAGTCTTGATCGATTTTGGGGGTTGGGAAGGATCAGGTGATGGTTTTGGGTGTGATTTGATTTTCGTCTAGAATATCAAAAATCCTTCAGGATGCCCCAAAATGACTCATCTATATCTATAATGATAGATCTTGATTAGGAGTATCTTTTTCTAGTACATGTCAAGTATCTATTTTGAAGTCTTGATCGATTTTGGGAGTTGGGAAGGATCAGGTGATGGTTTTGGGTGTGATTTGATTTTCGTCTAGAACATCAAAAATTCTTCAGGATGCTCCAAAATGACTCATCTATATCTATAATGATAGATCTTGATTAGGAGTATCTTTTTCTAGTACATGTCAAGTATCTATTTTGAAGTCTTGATCGATTTTGGGGGTTGGGAAGGATCAGGTGATGGTTTTGGGTGTGATTTGATTTTCGTCTAGAACATCAAAAATCCTTCAGGATGCTCCAAAATGACTCATCTATATCTATAATGATAGATCTTGATTAGGAGTATCTTTTTCTAGTACATGTCAAGTATCTATTTTGAAGTCTTGATCGATTTTGGGGGTTGGGAAGGATCAGGTGATGGTTTTGGGTGTGATTTGATTTTCGTCTAGAACATCAAAAATCCTTCAGGATGCTCCAAAATGACTCATCTATATCTATAATGATAGATCTTGATTAGGAGTATCTTTTTCTAGTACATGTCAAGTATCTATTTTGAAGTCTTGATCGATTTTGGGGGTTGGGAAGGATCAGGTGATGGTTTTGGGTGTGATTTGATTTTCGTCTAGAACATCAAAAATCCTTCAGGATGCTCCAAAATGACTAATCTATATCTATAATGATAGATCTTGATTAGGAGTATCTTTTTCTAGTACATGTCAAGTATCTATTTTGAAGTCTTGATCGATTTTGGGGGTTGGGAAGGATCAGGTGATGGTTTTGGGTGTGATTTGATTTTCGTCTAGAACATCAAAAATCCTTCAGGATGCTCCAAAATGACTCATCTATATCTATAATGATAGATCTTGATTAGGAGTATCTTTTTCTAGTACATGTCAAGTATCTATTTTGAAGTCTTGATCGATTTTGGGGGTTGGGAAGGATCAGGTGATGGTTTTGGGTGTGATTTGATTTTCGTCTAGAACATCAAAAATCCTTCAGGATGCTCCAAAATGACTCATCTATATCTATAATGATAGATCTTGATTAGGAGTATCTTTTTCTAGTACATGTCAAGTATCTATTTTGAAGTCTTGATCGATTTTGGGGGTTGGGAAGGATCAGGTGATGGTTTTGGGTGTGATTTGATTTTCGTCTAGAACATCAAAAATCCTTCAGGATGCTCCAAAATGACTCATCTATATCTATAATGATAGATCTTTATTAGGAGTATCTTTTTCTAGTACATGTCAAGTATCTATTTTGAAGTCTTGATCGATTTTGGGGGTTGGGAAGGATCAGGTGATGGTTTTGGGTGTGATTTGATTTTCGTCTAGAACATCAAAAATCCTTTAGGATGCTCCAAAATGACTCATCTATATCTATAATGATAGATCTTGATAAGGAGTATCTTTTTCTAGTACATGTCAAGTATCTATTTTGAAGTCTTGATCGATTTTGGGGGTTGGGAAGGATCAGGTGATGGTTTTGGGTGTGATTTGATTTTCGTCTAGAACATCAAAAATCCTTCAGGATGCTCCAAAATGACTCATCTATATCTATAATGATAGATCTTGATTAGGAGTATCTTTTTCTAGTACATGTCAAGTATCTATTTTGAAGTCTTGATCGATTTTGGGGGTTGGGAAAGATCAGGTGATGGTTTTGGGTGTGATTTGATTTTCGTCTAGAACATCAAAAATCCTTCAGGATGCTCCAAAATGACTCATCTATATCTATAATGATAGATCTTGATTAGGAGTATCTTTTTCTAGTACATGTCAAGTATCTATTTTGAAGTCTTGATCGATTTTGGGGGTTGGGAAGGATCAGGTGATGGTTTTGGGTGTGATTTGATTTTCGTCTAGAACATCAAAAATCCTTCAGGATGCTCCAAAATGACTCATCTATATCTATAATGATAGATCTTGATTAGGAGTATCTTTTTCTAGTACATGTCAAGTATCTATTTTGAAGTCTTGATCGATTTTGGGGGTTGGGAAGGATCAGGTGATGGTTTTGGGTGTGATTTGATTTTCGTCTAGAATATCAAAAATCCTTCAGGATGCTCCAAAATGACTCATCTATATCTATAATGATAGATCTTGATTAGGAGTATCTTTTTCTAGTACATGTCAAGTATCTATTTTGAAGTCTTGATCGATTTTGGGGGTTGGGAAGGATCAGGTGATGGTTTTGGGTGTGATTTGATTTTCGCCTAGAACATCAAAAATCCTTCAGGATGCTCCAAAATGACTCATCTATATCTATAATGATAGATCTTGATTAGGAGTATCTTTTTCTAGTACATGTCAAGTATCTATTTTGAAGTCTTGATCGATTTTGGGGGTTGGGAAGGATCAGTTGATGGTTTTGGGTGTGATTTGATTTTCGTCTAGAACATCAAAAATCCTTCAGGATGCTCCAAAATGACTCATCTATATCTATAATGATAGATCTTGATTAGGAGTATCTTTTTCTAGTACATGTCAAGTATCTATTTTGAAGTCTTGATCGATTTTGGGGGTTGGGAAGGATCAGGTGATGGTTTTGGGTGTGATTTGATTTTCGTCTAGAACATCAAAAATCCTTCAGGATGCTCCAAAATGACTCATCTATATCTATAATGATAGATCTTGATTAGGAGTATCTTTTTCTAGTACATGTCAAGTATCTATTTTGAAGTCTTGATCGATTTTGGGGGTTGGGAAGGATCAGGTGATGGTTTTGGGTGTGATTTGATTTTCGTCTAGAACATCAAAAATCCTTCAGGATGCTCCAAAATGACTCATCTATATCTATAATGATAGATCTTGATTAGGAGTATCTTTTTCTAGTACATGTCAAGTATCTATTTTGAAGTCTTGATCGATTTTGGGGGTTGGGAAGGATCAGGTGATGGTTTTGGGTGTGATTTGATTTTCGTCTAGAACATCAAAAATCCTTCAGGATGCTCCAAAATGACTCATCTATATCTATAATGATAGATCTTGATTAGGAGTATCTTTTTCTAGTACATGTCAAGTATCTATTTTGAAGTCTTGATCGATTTTGGGGGTTGGGAAGGATCAGGTGATGGTTTTGGGTGTGATTTGATTTTCGTCTAGAACATCAAAAATCCTTCAGGATGCTCCAAAATGACTCATCTATATCTATAATGATAGATCTTGATTAGGAGTATCTTTTTCTAGTACATGTCAAGTATCTATTTTGAAGTCTTGATCGATTTTGGGGGTTGGGAAGGATCAGGTGATGGTTTTGGGTGTGATTTGATTTTCGTCTAGAACATCAAAAATCCTTCAGGATGCTCCAAAATGACTCATCTATATCTATAATGATAGATCTTTATTAGGAGTATCTTTTTCTAGTACATGTCAAGTATCTATTTTGAAGTCTTGATCGATTTTGGGGGTTGGGAAGGATCAGGTGATGGTTTTGGGTGTGATTTGATTTTCGTCTAGAACATCAAAAATCCTTTAGGATGCTCCAAAATGACTCATCTATATCTATAATGATAGATCTTGATAAGGAGTATCTTTTTCTAGTACATGTCAAGTATCTATTTTGAAGTCTTGATCGATTTTGGGGGTTGGGAAGGATCAGGTGATGGTTTTGGGTGTGATTTGATTTTCGTCTAGAACATCAAAAATCCTTCAGGATGCTCCAAAATGACTCATCTATATCTATAATGATAGATCTTGATTAGGAGTATCTTTTTCTAGTACATGTCAAGTATCTATTTTGAAGTCTTGATCGATTTTGGGGGTTGGGAAAGATCAGGTGATGGTTTTGGGTGTGATTTGATTTTCGTCTAGAACATCAAAAATCCTTCAGGATGCTCCAAAATGACTCATCTATATCTATAATGATAGATCTTGATTAGGAGTATCTTTTTCTAGTACATGTCAAGTATCTATTTTGAAGTCTTGATCGATTTTGGGGGTTGGGAAGGATCAGGTGATGGTTTTGGGTGTGATTTGATTTTCGTCTAGAACATCAAAAATCCTTCAGGATGCTCCAAAATGACTCATCTATATCTATAATGATAGATCTTGATTAGGAGTATCTTTTTCTAGTACATGTCAAGTATCTATTTTGAAGTCTTGATCGATTTTGGGGGTTGGGAAGGATCAGGTGATGGTTTTGGGTGTGATTTGATTTTCGTCTAGAATATCAAAAATCCTTCAGGATGCTCCAAAATGACTCATCTATATCTATAATGATAGATCTTGATTAGGAGTATCTTTTTCTAGTACATGTCAAGTATCTATTTTGAAGTCTTGATCGATTTTGGGGGTTGGGAAGGATCAGGTGATGGTTTTGGGTGTGATTTGATTTTCGCCTAGAACATCAAAAATCCTTCAGGATGCTCCAAAATGACTCATCTATATCTATAATGATAGATCTTGATTAGGAGTATCTTTTTCTAGTACATGTCAAGTATCTATTTTGAAGTCTTGATCGATTTTGGGGGTTGGGAAGGATCAGTTGATGGTTTTGGGTGTGATTTGATTTTCGTCTAGAACATCAAAAATCCTTCAGGATGCTCCAAAATGACTCATCTATATCTATAATGATAGATCTTGATTAGGAGTATCTTTTTCTAGTACATGTCAAGTATCTATTTTGAAGTCTTGATCGATTTTGGGGGTTGGGAAGGATCAGGTGATGGTTTTGGGTGTGATTTGATTTTCGTCTAGAACATCAAAAATCCTTCAGGATGCTCCAAAATGACTCATCTATATCTATAATGATAGATCTTGATTAGGAGTATCTTTTTCTAGTACATGTCAAGTATCTATTTTGAAGTCTTGATCGATTTTGGGGGTTGGGAAGGATCAGGTGATGGTTTTGGGTGTGATTTGATTTTCGTCTAGAACATCAAAAATCCTTCAGGATGCTCCAAAATGACTCATCTATATCTATAATGATAGATCTTGATTAGGAGTATCTTTTTCTAGTACATGTCAAGTATCTATTTTGAAGTCTTGATCGATTTTGGGGGTTGGGAAGGATCAGGTGATGGTTTTGGGTGTGATTTGATTTTCGTCTAGAACATCAAAAATCCTTCAGGATGCTCCAAAATGACTCATCTATATCTATAATGATAGATCTTGATTAGGAGTATCTTTTTTTAGTACATGTCAAGTATCTATTTTGAAGTCTTGATCGATTTTGGGGGTTGGGAAGGATCAGGTGATGGTTTTGGGTGTGATTTGATTTTCGTCTAGAACATCAAAAATCCTTCAGGATGCTCCAAAATGACTCATCTATATCTATAATGATAGATCTTGATTAGGAGTATCTTTTTCTAGTACATGTCAAGTATCTATTTTGAAGTCTTGATCGATTTTGGGGGTTGGGAAGGATCAGGTTATGGTTTTGGGTGTGATTTGATTTTCGTCTAGAACATCAAAAATCCTTCAGGATGCTCCAAAATTACTCATCTATATCTATAATGATAGATCTTGATTAGGAGTATCTTTTTCTAGTACATGTCAAGTATCTATTTTAAAGTCTTGATCGATTTTGGGGGTTGGGAAGGATCAGGTGATGGTTTTGGGTGTGATTTGATTTTCGTCTAGAACATCAAAAATCCTTCAGGATGCTCCAAAATGACTCATCTATATCTATAATGATAGATCTTGATTAGGAGTATCTTTTTCTAGTACATGTCAAGTATCTATTTTGAAGTCTTGATCGATTTTGGGGGTTGGGAAGGATCAGGTGATGGTTTTGGGTGTGATTTGATTTTCGTCTAGAACATCCAAAATCCTTCAGGATGCTCCAAAATGACTCATCTATATCTATAATGATAGATCTTGATTAGGAGTATCTTTTTCTAGTACATGTCAAGTATCTATTTTGAAGTCTTGATCGATTTTGGGGGTTGGGAAGGATCAGGTGATGGTTTTGGGTGTGATTTGATTTTCGTCTAGAACATCAAAAATCCTTCAGGATGCTCCAAAATGACTCATCTATATCTATAATGATAGATCTTGATTAGGAGTATCTTTTTCTAGTACATGTCAAGTATCTATTTTGAAGTCTTGATCGATTTTGGGGGTTGGGAAGGATCAGGTGATGGTTTTGGGTGTGATTTGATTTTCGTCTAGAACATCAAAAATCCTTCAGGATGCTCCAAAATGACTCATCTATATCTATAATGATAGATCTTGATTAGGAGTATCTTTTTCTAGTACATGTCAAGTATCTATTTTGAAGTCTTGATCGATTTTGGGGGTTGGGAAGGATCAGGTGATGGTTTTGGGTGTGATTTGATTTTCGTCTAGAACATCAAAAATCCTTCAGGATGCTCCAAAATGACTCATCTATATCTATAATGATAGATCTTGATTAGGAGTATCTTTTTCTAGTACATGTCAAGTATCTATTTTGAAGTCTTGATCGATTTTGGGGGTTGGGAAGGATCAGGTGATGGTTTTGGGTGTGATTTGATTTTCGTCTAGAACATCAAAAATCCTTCAGGATGCTCCAAAATGACTCATCTATATCTATAATGATAGATCTTGATTAGGAGTATCTTTTTCTAGTACATGTCAAGTATCTATTTTGAAGTCTTGATCGATTTTGGGGGTTGGGAAGGATCAGGTGATGGTTTTGTGTGTGATTTTATTTTCGTCTAGAACATCAAAAATCCTTCAGGATGCTCCAAAATGACTCATCTATATCTATAATGATAGATCTTGATTAGGAGTATCTTTTTCTAGTACATGTCAAGTATCTATTTTGAAGTCTTGATCGATTTTGGGGGTTGGGAAGGATCAGGTGATGGTTTTGGGTGTGATTTGATTTTCGTCTAGAACATCAAAAATCCTTCAGGATGCTCCAAAATGACTCATCTATATCTATAATGATAGATCTTGATTAGGAGTATCTTTTTCTAGTACATGTCAAGTATCTATTTTGAAGTCTTGATCGATTTTGGGGGTTGGGAAGGATCAGGTGATGGTTTTGGGTGTGATTTGATTTTCGTCTAGAACATCAAAAATCCTTCAGGATGCTCCAAAATGACTCATCTATATCTATAATGATAGATCTTGATTAGGAGTATCTTTTTCTAGTACATGTCAAGTATCTTTTTTGAAGTCTTGATCGATTTTGGGGGTTGGGAAGGATCAGGTGATGGTTTTGGGTGTGATTTGATTTTCGTCTAGAACATCAAAAATCCTTCAGGATGCTCCAAAATGACTCATCTATATCTATAATGATAGATCTTGATTAGGAGTATCTTTTTCTAGTACATGTCAAGTATCTATTTTGAAGTCTTGATCGATTTGAGGGGTTGGGAAGGATCAGGTGATGGTTTTGGGTGTGATTTGATTTTCGTCTAGAACATCAAAAATCCTTCAGGATGCTCCAAAATGACTCATCTATATCTATAATGATAGATCTTGATTAGGAGTATCTTTTTCTAGTACATGTCAAGTATCTATTTTGAAGTCTTGATCGATTTTGGGGGTTGGGAAGGATCAGGTGATGGTTTTGGGTGTGATTTGATTTTCGTCTAGAACATCAAAAATCCTTCAGGATGCTCCAAAATGACTCATCTATATCTATAATGATAGATCTTGATTAGGAGTATCGTTTTCTAGTACATGTCAAGTATCTATTTTGAAGTCTTGATCGATTTTGGGGGTTGGGAAGGATCAGGTGATGGTTTTGGGTGTGATTTGATTTTCGTCTAGAACATCAAAAATCCTTCAGGATGCTCCAAAATGACTCATCTATATCTATAATGATAGATCTCGATTAGGAGTATCTTTTTCTAGTACATGTCAAGTATCTATTTTGAAGTCTTGATCGATTTTGGGGGTTGGGAAGGATCAGGTGATGGTTTTGGGTTTGATTTGATTTTCGTCTAGAACATCAAAAATCCTTCAGGATGCTCCAAAATGACTCATCTATATCTATAATGATAGATCTTGATTAGGAGTATCTTTTTCTAGTACATGTCAAGTATCTATTTTGAAGTCTTGATCGATTTTGGGGGTTGGGAAGGATCAGGTGATGGTTTTGGGTGTGATTTGATTTTCGTCTAGAACATCAAAAATCCTTCAGGATGCTCCAAAATGACTCATATATATCTATAATGATAGATCTTGATTAGGAGTATCTTTTTCTAGTACATGTCAAGTATCTATTTTGAAGTCTTGATCGATTTTGGGGGTTGGGAAGGATCAGGTGATGGTTTTGGGTGTGATTTGATTTTCGTCTAGAACATCAAAAATCCTTCAGGATGCTCCAAAATGACTCATCTATATCTATAATGATAGATCTTGATTAGGAGTATCTTTTTCTAGTACATGTCAAGTATCTATTTTGAAGTCTTGATCGATTTTGGGGGTTGGGAAGGATCAGGTGATGGTTTTGGGTGTGATCTGATTTTCGTCTAGAACATCAAAAATCCTTCAGGATGCTCCAAAATGACTCATCTATATCTATAATGATAGATCTTGATTAGGAGTATCTTTTTGTAGTACATGTCAAGTATCTATTTTGAAGTCTTGATCGATTTTGGGGGTTGGGAAGGATCAGGTGATGGTTTTGGGTGTGATTTGATTTCCGTCTAGAACATCAAAAATCCTTCAGGATGCTCCAAAATGACTCATCTATATCTATAATGATAGATCTTGATTAGGAGTATCTTTTTCTAGTACATGTCAAGTATCTATTTTGAAGTCTTGATCGATTTTGGGGGTTGGGAAGGATCAGGTGATGGTTTTGGGTGTGATTTGAATTTCGTCTAGAACATCAAAAATCCTTCAGGATGCTCCAAAATGACTCATCTATATCTATAATTATAGATCTTGATTAGGAGTATCTTTTTCTAGTACATGTCAAGTATCTATTTTGAAGTCTTGATCGATTTTGGGGGTTGGGAAGGATCAGGTGATGGTTTTGGGTGTGATTTGATTTTCGTCTAGAACATCAAAAATCCTTCAGGATGCTCCAAAATGACTCATCTATATCTATAATGATAGATCTTGATTAGGAGTATCTTTTTCTAGTACATGTCAAGTATCTATTTTGAAGTCTTGATCGATTTTGGGGGTTGGGAAGGATCAGGTGATGGTTTTGGGTGTGATTTGATTTTCGTCTAGAACATCAAAAATCCTTCAGGATGCTCCAAAATGACTCATCTATATCTATAATGATAGATCTTGATTAGGAGTATCTTTTTCTAGTACATGTCAAGTATCTATTTTAAAGTCTTGATCGATTTTGGGGGTTGGGAAGGATCAGGTGATGGTTTTGGGTGTGATTTGATTTTCGTCTAGAACATCAAAAATCCTTCAGGATGCTCCAAAATGACTCATCTATATCTATAATGATAGATCTTGATTAGGAGTATCTTTTTCTAGTACATGTCAAGTATCTATTTTGAAGTCTTGATCGATTTTGGGGGTTGGGAAGGATCAGGTGATGGTTTTGGGTGTGATTTGATTTTCGTCTAGAACATCAAAAATCCTTCAGGATGCTCCAAAATGACTCATCTATATCTATAATGATAGATCTTGATTAGGAGTATCTTTTTCTAGTACATGTCAAGTATCTATTTTGAAGTCTTGATCGATTTTGGGGGTTGGGAAGGATCAGGTGATGGTTTTGGGTGTGATTTGATTTTCGTCTAGAACATCAAAAATCCTTCAGGATGCTCCAAAATGACTCATCTATATCTATAATGATAGATCTTGATTAGGAGTATCTTTTTCTAGTACATGTCAAGCATCTATTTTGAAGTCTTGATCGATTTTGGGGGTTGGGAAGGATCAGGTGATGGTTTTGGGTGTGATTTGATTTTCGTCTAGAACATCAAAAATCCTTCAGGATGCTCCAAAATGACTCATCTATATCTATAATGATAGATCTTGATTAGGAGTATCTTTTTTTAGTACATGTCAAGTATCTATTTTGAAGTCTTGATCGATTTTGGGGGTTGGGAAGGATCAGGTGATGGTTTTGGGTGTGATTTGATTTTCGTCTAGAACATCAAAAATCCTTCAGGATGCTCCAAAATGACTCATCTATATCTATAATGATAGATCTTGATTAGGAGTATCTTTTTCTAGTACATGTCAAGTATCTATTTTGAAGTCTTGATCGATTTTGGGGGTTGGGAAGGATCAGGTGATGGTTTTGGGTGTGATTTGTTTTTCGTCTAGAACATCAAAAATCCTTCAGGATGCTCCAAAATGACTCATCTATATCTATAATGATAGATCTTGATTAGGAGTATCTTTTTCTAGTACATGTCTAGTATCTATTTTGAAGTCTTGATCGATTTTGGGGGTTGGGAAGGATCAGGTGATGGTTTTGGGTGTGATTTGATTTTCGTCTAGAACATCAAAAATCCTTCAGGATGCTCCAAAATGACTCATCTATATCTATAATGATAGATCTTGATTAGGAGTATCTTTTTCTAGTACATGTCAAGTATCTATTTTGAAGTCTTGATCGATTTTGGGGGTTGGGAAGGATCAGGTGATGGTTTTGGGTGTGATTTGATTTTCGTCTAGAACATCAAAAATCCTTCAGGATGCTCCAAAATGACTCATCTATATCTATAATGATAGATCTTGATTAGGAGTATCTTTTTCTAGTACATGTCAAGTATCTATTTTGAAGTCTTGATCGATTTTGGGGGTTGGGAAGGATCAGGTGATGGTTTTGGGTGTGATTTGATTTTCGTCTAGAACATCAAAAATCCTTCAGGATGCTCCAAAATGACTCATCTATATCTATAATGATAGATCTTGATTAGGAGTATCTTTTTCTAGTACATGTCAAGTATCTATTTTGAAGTCTTGATCGATTTTGGGGGTTCGGAAGGATCAGGTGATGGTTTTGGGTGTGATTTGATTTTCGTCTAGAACATCAAAAATCCTTCAGGATGCTCCAAAATGACTCATCTATATCTATAATGATAGATCTTGATTAGGAGTATCTTTTTCTTGTACATGTCAAGTATCTATTTTGAAGTCTTGATCGATTTTGGGGGTTGGGAAGGATCAGGTGATGGTTTTGGGTGTGATTTGATTTTCGTCTAGAACATCAAAAATCCTTCAGGATGCTCCAAAATGACTCATCTATATCTATAATGATAGATCTTGATTAGGAGTATCTTTTTCTAGTACATGTCAAGTATCTATTTTGAAGTCTTGATCGATTTTGGGGGTTGGGAAGGATCAGGTTATGGTTTTGGGTGTGATTTGATTTTCGTCTAGAACATCAAAAATCCTTCAGGATGCTCCAAAATGACTCATCTATATCTATAATGATAGATCTTGATTAGGAGTATCGTTTTCTAGTACATGTCAAGTATCTATTTTGAAGTCTTGATCGATTTTGGGGGTTGGGAAGGATCAGGTGATGGTTTTGGGTGTGATTTGATTTTCGTCTAGAACATCAAAAATCCTTCAGGATGCTCCAAAATGACTCATCTATATCTATAATGATAGATCTTGATTAGGAGTATCTTTTTCTAGTACATGTCAAGTATCTATTTTGAAGTCTTGATCGATTTTGGGGGTTGGGAAGGATCAGGTGATGGTTTTGGGTGTGATTTGATTTTCGTCTAGAACATCAAAAATCCTTCAGGATGCTCCAAAATGACTCATCTATATCTATAATGATAGATCTTGATTAGGAGTATCTTTTTCTAGTACATGTCAAGTATCTATTTTGAAGTCTTGATCGATTTTGGGGGTTGGGAAGGATCAGGTGATGGTTTTGGGTGTGATTTGATTTTCGTCTAGAACATCAAAAATCCTTCAGGATGCTCCAAAATGACTCATCTATATCTATAATGATAGATCTTGATTAGGAGTATCTTTTTCTAGTACATGTCAAGTATCTATTTTGAAGTCTTGATCGATTTTGGGGGTTGGGAAGGATCAGGTGATGGTTTTGGGTGTGATTTGATTTTCGTCTAGAACATCAAAAATCCTTCAGGATGCTCCAAAATGACTCATCTATATCTATAATGATAGATCTTGATTAGGAGTATCTTTTTCTAGTACATGTCAAGTATCTATTTAGAAGTCTTGATCGATTTTGGGGGTTAGGAAGGATCAGGTGATGGTTTTGGGTGTGATTTGATTTTCGTCTAGAACATCAAAAATCCTTCAGGATGCTCCAAAATGACTCATCTATATCTATAATGATAGATCTTGATTAGGAAATATCTTTTTCTAGTACATGTCAAGTATCTATTTTGAAGTCTTGATCGATTTTGGGGGTTGGGAAGGATCAGGTGATGGTTTTGGGTGTGATTTGATTTTCGTCTAGAACATCAAAAATCCTTCAGGATGCTCCAAAATGACTCATCTATGTCTATAATGATAGATCTTGATTAGGAGTATCTTTTTCTAGTACATGTCAAGTATCTATTTTGAAGTCTTGATCGATTTTGGGGGTTGGGAAGGATCAGGTGATGGTTTTGGGTGTGATTTGATTTTCGTCTAGAACATCAAAAATCCTTCAGGATGCTCCAAAATGACTCATCTATATCTATAATGATAGATCTTGATTAGGAGTATCTTTTTCTAGTACATGTCAAGTATCTATTTTGAAGTCTTGATCGATTTTGGGGGTTGGGAAGGATCAGGTGATGGTTTTGGGTGTGATTTGATTTTCGTCTAGAACATCAAAAATCCTTCAGGATGCTCCAAAATGACTCATCTATATCTATAATGATAGATCTTGATTAGGAGTATCTTTTTCTAGTACATGTCAAGTATCTATTTTGAAGTCTTGATCGATTTTGGGGGTTGGGAAGGATCAGGTGATGGTTTTGGGTGTGATTTGATTTTCGTCTAGAACATCAAAAATCCTTCAGGATGCTCCAAAATGACTCATCTATATCTATAATGATAGATCTTGATTAGGAGTATCTTTTTCTAGTACATGTCAAGTATCTATTTTGAAGTCTTGATCGATTTTGGGGGTTGGGAAGGATCAGGTGATGGTTTCGGGTGTGATTTGATTTTCGTCTAGAACATCAAAAATCCTTCAGGATGCTCCAAAATGACTCATCTATATCTATAATGATAGATCTTGATTAGGAGTATCTTTTTCTAGTACATGTCAAGTATCTATTTTGAAGTCTTGATCGATTTTGGGGGTTGGGAAGGATCAGGTGATGGTTTTGGGTGTGATTTGATTTTCGTCTAGAACATCAAAAATCCTTCAGGATGCTCCAAAATGACTCATCTATATCTATAATGATAGATCTTGATTAGGAGTATCTTTTTCTAGTACATGTCAAGTATCTATTTTGAAGTCTTGATCGATTTTGGGGGTTGGGAAGGATCAGGTGATGGTTTTCGGTGTGATTTGATTTTCGTCTAGAACATCAAAAATCCTTCAGGATGCTCCAAAATGACTCATCTATATCTATATTGATAGATCTTGATTAGGAGTATCTTTTTCTAGTACATGTCAAGTATCTATTTTGAAGTCTTGATCGATTTTGGGGGTTGGGAAGGATCAGGTGATGGTTTTGGGTGTGATTTGATTTTCGTCTAGAACATCAAAAATCCTTCAGGATGCTCCAAAATGACTCATCTATATCTATAATGATAGATCTTGATTAGGAGTATCTTTTTCTAGTACATGTCAAGTATCTATTTTGAAGTCTTGATCGATTTTGGGGGTTGGGAAGGATCAGGTGATGGTTTTGGGTGTGATTTGATTTTCGTCTAGAACATCAAAAATCCTTCAGGATGCTCCAAAATGACTCATCTATATCTATATTGATAGATCTTGATTAGGAGTATCTTTTTCTAGTACATGTCAAGTTCTATTTTGAAGTCTTGATCGATTTTGGGGGTTGGGAAGGATCAGGTGATGGTTTTGGGTGTGATTTGATTTTCGTCTAGAACATCAAAAATCCTTCAGGATGCTCCAAAATGACTCATCTATATCTATAATGATAGATCTTGATTAGGAGTATCTTTTTCTAGTACATGTCAAGTATCTATTTTAAAGTCTTGATCGATTTTGGGGGTTGGGAAGGATCAGGTGATGGTTTTGGGTGTGATTTGATTTTCGTCTAGAACATCAAAAATCCTTCAGGATGCTCCAAAATGACTCATCTATATCTATAATGATAGATCTTGATTAGGAGTATCTTTTTCTAGTACATGTCAAGTATCTATTTTGAAGTCTTGATCGATTTTGGGGGTTGGGAAGGATCAGGTGATGGTTTTGGGTGTAATTTGATTTTCGTCTAGAACATCAAAAATCCTTCAGGATGCTCCAAAATGACTCATCTATATCTATAATGATAGATCTTGATTAGGAGTATCTTTTTCTAGTACATGTCAAGTATCTATTTTGAAGTCTTGATCGATTTTGGGGGTTGGGAAGGATCAGGTGATGGTTTTGGGTGTGATTTGATTTTCGTCTAGAACATCAAAAATCCTTCAGGATGCTCCAAAATGACTCATCTATATCTATAATGATAGATCTTGATTAGGAGTATCTTTTTCTAGTACATGTCAAGTATCTATTTTGAAGTCGTGATCGATTTTGGGGGTTGGGAAGGATCAGGTGATGGTTTTGGGTGTGATTTGATTTTCGTCTAGAACATCAAAAATCCTTCAGGATGCTCCAAAATGACTCATCTATATCTATAATGATAGATCTTGATTAGGAGTATCTTTTTCTAGTACATGTCAAGTATCTATTTTGAAGTCTTGATCGATTTTAGGGGTTGGGAAGGATCAGGTGATGGTTTTGGGTGTGATTTGATTTTCGTCTAGAACATCAAAAATCCTTCAGGATGCTCAAAAATGACTCATCTATGTCTATAATGATAGATCTTGATTAGGAGTATCTTTTTCTAGTACATGTCAAGTATCTATTTTGAAGTCTTGATCGATTTTGGGGGTTGGGATGGATCAGGTGATGGTTTTGGGTGTGATTTGATTTTCGTCTAGAACATCAAAAATCCTTCAGGATGCTCCAAAATGACTCATCTATATCTATAATGACAGATCTTGATTAGGAGTATCTTTTTCTAGTACATGTCAAGTATCTATTTTGAAGTCTTGATCGATTTTGGGGGTTGGGAAGGATCAGGTGATGGTTTTGGGTGTGATTTGATTTTCGTCTAGAACATCAAAAATCCTTCAGGATGCTCCAAAATGACTCATCTATATCTATAATGATAGATCTTTATTAGGAGTATCTTTTTCTAGTACATGTCAAGTATTTATTTTGAAGTCTTGATCGATTTTGAGGGTTGGGAAGGATCAGGTGATGGTTTTGGGTGTGATTTGATTTTCGTCTAGAACATCAAAAATCCTTCAGGATGCTCCAAAATGACTCATCTTTATCTATAATGATAGATCTTGATTAGGAGTATCTTTTTCTAGTACATGTCAAGTATCTATTTTGAAGTCTTGATCGATTTTGGGGGTTGGGAAGGATCAGGTGATGGTTTTGGGTGTGATTTGATTTTCGTCTAGAACATCAAAAATCCTTCAGGATGCTCCAAAATGACTCATCTTTATCTATAATGATAGATCTTGATTAGGAGTATCTTTTTCTAGTACATGTCAAGTATCTATTTTGAAGTCTTGATCGATTTTGGGGGTTGGGAAGGATCAGGTGATGGTTTTTTGTGTGATTTGATTTTCGTCTAGAACATCAAAAATCCTTCAGGATGCTCCAAAATGACTCATCTATATCTATAATGATAGATCTTTTTCTAGTACATGTCAAGTATCTATTTTGAAGTCTTGATCAATTTTTGGGGTTGGGAAGGATCAGGTGATGGTTTTGGGTGTGATTTGATTTTCGTCTAGAACATCAAAAATCCTTCAGGATGCTCCAAAATGACTCATCTATATCTATAATGATAGATCTTGATTAGGAGTATCTTTTTCTAGTACATGTCAAGTATCTATTTTGAAGTCTTGATCGATTTTGGGGGTTGGGAAGGATCAGGTGATGGTTTTGGGTGTGATTTGATTTTCGTCTAGAACATCAAAAATCCTTCAGGATGCTCCAAAATGACTCATCTATATCTATAATGATAGATCTTGATTAGGAGTATCTTTTTCTAGTACATGTCAAGTATCTATTTTGAAGTCTTGATCGATTTTGGGGGTTGGGAAGGATCAGGTGATGGTTTTGGGTGTGATTTGATTTTCGTCTAGAACATCAAAAATCCTTCAGGATGCTCCAAAATGACTCATCTATATCTATAATGATAGATCTTGATTAGGAGTATCTTTTTCTAGTACATGTCAAGTATCTATTTTGAAGTCTTGATCGATTTTGGGGGTTGGGAAGGATCAGGTGATGGTTTTGGGTGTGATTTGATTTTCGTCTAGAACATCAAAAATCCTTCAGGATGCTCCAAAATGACTCATCTATATCTATAGTGATAGATCTTGATTAGGAGTATCTTTTTCTAGTACATGTCAAGTATCTATTTTAAAGTCTTGATCGATTTTGGGGGTTGGGAAGGATCAGGTGATGGTTTTGGGTGTGATTTGATTTTCGTCTAGAACATCAAAAATCCTTCAGGATGCTCCAAAATGACTCATCTATATCTATAATGATAGATCTTGATTAGGAGTATCTTTTTCTAGTACATGTCAAGTATCTATTTTGAAGTCTTGATCGATTTTGGGGGTTGGGAAGGATCAGGTGATGGTTTTGGGTGTGATTTGATTTTCGTCTAGAACATGAAAAATCCTTCAGGATGCTCCAAAATGACTCATTTATATCTATAATGATAGATCTTGATTAGGAGTATCTTTTTCTAGTACATGTCAAGTATCTATTTTGAAGTCTTGATCGATTTTGGGGGTTGGGAAGGATCAGGTGATGGTTTTGGGTGTGATTTGATTTTCGTCTAGAACATCAAAAATCCTTCAGGATGCTCCAAAATGACTCATCTATATCTATAATGATAGATCTTGATTAGGAGTATCTTTTTCTAGTACATGTCAAGTATCTATTTTGAAGTCTTGATCGATTTTGGAGGTTGGGAAGGATCAGGTGATGGTTTTGGGTGTGATTTGATTTTCGTCTAGAACATCAAAAATACTTCAGGATGCTCCAAAATGACTCATCTATATCTATAATGATAGATCTTGATTAGGAGTATCTTTTTCTAGTACATGTCAAGTATCTATTTTGAAGTCTTGATCGATTTTAGGGGTTGGGAAGGATCAGGTGATGGTTTTGGGTGTGATTTGATTTTCGTCTAGAACATCAAAAATCCTTCAGGATGCTCCAAAATGACTCATCTATATCTATAATGATAGATCTTGATTAGGAGTATCTTTTTCTAGTACATGTCAAGTATCTATTTTGAAGTCTTGATCGATTTTGGGGGTTGGGAAGGATCAGGTGATGGTTTTGGGTGTGATTTGATTTTCGTCTAGAACATCAAAAATCCTTCAGGATGCTCCAAAATGACTCATCTATATCTATAATGATAGATCTTGATTAGGAGTATCTTTTTCTAGTACATGTCAAGTATCTATTTTGAAGTCTTGATCGATTTTGGGGGTTGGGAAGGATCAGGTGATGGTTTTGGGTGTGATTTGATTTTCGTCTAGAACATCAAAAATCCTTCAGGATGCTCCAAAATGACTCATCTATATCTATAATGATAGATCTTGATTAGGAGTATCTTTTTCTAGTACATGTCAAGTATCTATTTTGAAGTCTTGATCGATTTTGGGGGTTGGGAAGGATCAGGTGATGGTTTTGGGTGTGATTTGATTTTCGTCTAGAACATCAAAAATCCTTCAGGATGCTCCAAAATGACTCATCTATATCTATAATGATAGATCTTGATTAGGAGTATCTTTTTCTAGTACATGTCAAGTATCTATTTTGAAGTCTTGATCGATTTTGGGGGTTGGGAAGGATCAGGTGATGGTTTTGGGTGTGATTTGATTTTCGTCTAGAACATCAAAAATCCTTCAGGATGCTCCAAAATGACTCATCTATATCTATAATGATAGATCTTGATTAGGAGTATCTTTTTCTAGTACATGTCAAGTATCTATTTTGAAGTCTTGATCGATTTTGGGGGTTGGGAAGGATCAGGTGATGGTTTTGGGTGTGATTTGATTATCGTCTAGAACATCAAAAATCCTTCAGGATGCTCCAAAATGACTCATCTATATCTATAATGATAGATCTTGATTAGGAGTATCTTTTTCTAGTACATGTCAAGTATCTATTTTGAAGTCTTGATCGATTTTGGGGGTTGGGAAGGATCAGGTGATGGTTTTGGGTGTGATTTGATTTTCGTCTAGAACATCAAAAATCCTTCAGGATGCTCCAAAATGACTCATCTATATCTATAATGATAGATCTTGATTAGGAGTATCTTTTTCTAGTACATGTCAAGGTATCTATTTTGAAGTCTTGATCGATTTTGGGGGTTGGGAAGGATCAGGTGATGGTTTTGGGTGTGATTTGATTTTCGTCTAGAACATCAAAAATCCTTCAGGATGCTCCAAAATGACTCATCTATATCTATAATGATAGATCTTGATTAGGAGTATCTTTTTCTAGTACATGTCAAGTATCTATGTTGAAGTCTTGATCGATTTTGGGGGTTGGGAAGGATCAGGTGATGGTTTTGGGTGTGATTTGATTTTCGTCTAGAACATCAAAAATCCTTCAGGATGCTCCAAAATGACTCATCTATATCTATAATGATAGATCTTGATTAGGAGTATCTTTTTCTAGTACATGTCAAGTATCTATTTTGAAGTCTTGATCGATTTTGGGGGTTGGGAAGGATCAGGTGATGGTTTTGGGTGTGATTTGATTTTCGTCTAGAACATCAAAAATCCTTCAGGATGCTCCAAAATGACTCATCTATATCTATAATGATAGATCTTAATCAGGAGTATCTTTTTCTAGTACATGTCAAGTATCTATTTTGAAGTCTTGATCGATTTTGGGGGTTGGGAAGGATCAGGTGATGGTTTTGGGTGTGATTTGATTTTCGTCTAGAACATCAAAAATCCTTCAGGATGCTCCAAAATGACTCATCTATATCTATAATGATAGATCTTGATTAGGAGTATCTTTTTCTAGTACATGTTAAGTATCTATTTTGAAGTCTTGATCGATTTTGGGGGTTGGGAAGGATCAGGTGATGGTTTTGGGTGTGATTTGATTTTCGTCTAGAACATCAAAAATCCTTCAGGATGCTCCAAAATGACTCATCTATATCTATAATGATAGATCTTGATTAGGAGTATCTTTTTCTAGTACATGTCAAGTATCTATTTTGAAGTCTTGATCAATTTTGGGGGTTGGGAAGGATCAGGTGATGGTTTTGGGTGTGATTTGATTTTCGTCTAGAACATCAAAAATCCTTCAGGATGCTCCAAAGTGACTCATCTATATCTATAATGATAGATCTTGATTAGGAGTATCTTTTTCTAGTACATGTCAAGTATCTATTTTGAAGTCTTGATCGATTTTGGGGGTTGGGAAGGATCAGGTGATGGTTTTGGGTGTGATTTGATTTTCGTCTAGAACATCAAAAATCCTTCAGGATGCTCCAAAATGACTCATCTATATCTATAATGATAGATCTTGATTAGGAGTATCTTTTTCTAGTACATGTCAAGTATCTATTTTGAAGTCTTGATCGATTTTGGGGGTTGGGAAGGATCAGGTGATGGTTTTGGGTGTGATTTGATTTTCGTCTAGAACATCAAAAATCCTTCAGGATGCTCTAAAATGACTCATCTATATCTATAATGATAGATCTTGATTAGGAGTATCTTTTTCTAGTACATGTCAAGTATCTATTTTGAAGTCTTGATCGATTTTGGGGGTTGGGAAGGATCAGGTGATGGTTTTGGGTGTGATTTGATTTTCGTCTAGAACATCAAAAATCCTTCAGGATGCTCCAAAATGACTCATCTATATCTATAATGATAGATCTTGATTAGGAGTATCTTTTTCTAGTACATGTCAAGTATCTATTTTGAAGTCTTGATCGATTTTGGGGGTTGGGAAGGATCAGGTGATGGTTTTGGGTGTGATTTGATTTTCGTCTAGAACATCAAAAATCCTTCAGGATGCTCCAAAATGACTCATCTATATCTATAATGATAGATCTTGATTAGGAGTATCTTTTTCTAGTACATGTCAAGTATCTATTTTGAAGTCTTGATCGATTTTGGGGGTTGGGAAGGATCAGGTGATGGTTTTGGGTGTGATTTGATTTTCGTCTAGAACATCAAAAATCCTTCAGGATGCTCCAAAATGACTCATCTATATCTATAATGATAGATCTTGATTAGGAGTATCTTTTTCTAGTACATGTCAAGTATCTATTTTGAAGTCTTGATCGATTTTGGGGGTTGGGAAGGATCAGGTGATGGTTTTGGGTGTGATTTGATTTTCGTCTAGAACATCAAAAATCCTTCAGGATGCTCCAAAATGACTCATCTATATCTATAATGATAGATCTTGATTAGGAGTATCTTTTTCTAGTACATGTCAAGTATCTATTTTGAAGTCTTGATCGATTTTGGGGGTTGGGAAGGATCAGGTGATGGTTTTGGGTGTGATTTGATTTTCGTCTAGAACATCAAAAATCCTTCAGGATGCTCCAAAATGACTCATCTATATCTATAATGATAGATCTTGATTAGGAGTATCTTTTTCTAGTACATGTCAAGTATCTATTTTGAAGTCTTGATCGATTTTGGGGGTTGGGAAGGATCAGGTGATGGTTTTGGGTGTGATTTGATTTTCGTCTAGAACATCAAAAATCCTTCAGGATGCTCCAAAATGACTCATCTATATCTATAATGATAGATCTTGATTAGGAGTATCTTTTTCTAGTACATGTCAAGTATCTATTTTGAAGTCTTGATCGATTTTGCGGGTTGGGAAGGATCAGGTGATGGTTTTGGGTGTGATTTGATTTTCGTCTAGAACATCAAAAATCCTTCAGGATGCTCCAAAATGACTCATCTATATCTATAATGATAGATCTTGATTAGGAGTATCTTTTTCTAGTACATGTCAAGTATCTATTTTGAAGTCTTAATCGATTTTGGGGGTTGGGAAGGATCAGGTGATGGTTTTGGGTGTGATTTGATTTTCGTCTAGAACATCAAAAATCCTTCAGGATGCTCCAAAATGACTCATCTATATCTATAATGATAGATCTTGATTAGGAGTATCTTTTTCTAGTACATGTCAAGTATCTATTTTGTAGTCTTGATCGATTTTGGGGGTTGGGAAGGATCAGGTGATGGTTTTGGGTGTGATTTGATTTTCGTCTAGAACATCAAAAATCCTTCAGGATGCTCCAAAATGACTCATCTATATCTATAATGAAGATCTTGATTAGGAGTATCTTTTTCTAGTACATGTCAAGTATCTTTTTTGAAGTCTTGATCGATTTTGGGGGTTGGGAAGGATCAGGTGATGGTTTTGGGTGTGATTTGATTTTCGTCTAGAACATCAAAAATCCTTCAGGATGCTCCAAAATGACTCATCTATATCTATAATGATAGATCTTGATTAGGAGTATCTTTTTCTAGTACATGTCAAGTATCTATTTTGAAGTCTTGATCGATTTTGGGGGTTGGGAAGGATCAGGTGATGGTTTTGGGTGTGATTTGATTTTCGTCTAGAACATCAAAAATCCTTCAGGATGCTCCAAAATGACTCATCTATATCTATAATGATAGATCTTGATTAGGAGTATCTTTTTCTAGTACATGTCAAGTATCTATTTTGAAGTCTTGATCGATTTTGGGGGTTGGGAAGGATCAGGTGATGGTTTTGGGTGTGATTTGATTTTAGTCTAGAACATCAAAAATCCTTCAGGATGCTCCAAAATGACTCATCTATATCTATAATGATAGATCTTGATTAGGAGTATCTTTTTCTAGTTCATGTCAAGTATCTATTTTGAAGTCTTGATCGATTTTGGGGGTTGGGAAGGATCAGGTGATGGTTTTGGGTGTGATTTGATTTTCGTCTAGAACATCAAAAATCCTTCAGGATGCTCCAAAATGACTCATCTATATCTATAATGATAGATCTTGATTAGGAGTATCTTTTTCTAGTACATGTCAAGTATCTCTTTTGAAGTCTTGATCGATTTTGGGGGTTGGGAAGGATCAGGTGATGGTTTTGGGTGTGATTTGATTTTCGTCTAGAACATCAAAAATCCTTCAGGATGCTCCAAAATGACTCATCTATATCTATAATGATAGATCTTGATTAGGAGTATCTTTTTCTAGTACATGTCAAGTATCTATTTTGAAGTCTTGATCGATTTTGGGGGTTGGGAAGGATCAGGTGATGGTTTTGGGTGTGATTTGATTTTCGTCTAGAACATCAAAAATCCTTCAGGATGCTCCAAAATGACTCATCTATATCTATAATGATAGATCTTGATTAGGAGTATCTTTTTCTAGTACATGTCAAGTATCTATTTTGAAGTCTTGATCGATTTTGGGGGTTGGGAAGGATCAGGTGATGGTTTTGGGTGTGATTTGATTTTCGTCTAGAACATCAAAAATCCTTCAGGATGCTCCAAAATGACTCATCTATATCTATAATGATAGATCTTGATTAGGAGTATCTTTTTCTAGTACATGTCAAGTATCTATTTTGAAGTCTTGATCGATTTTGGGGGTTGGGAAGGATCAGGTGATGGTTTTGGGTGTGATTTGATTTTCGTCTAGAACATCAAAAATCCTTCAGGATGCTCCAAAATGACTCATCTATATCTATAATGATAGATCTTGATTGGGAGTATCTTTTTCTAGTACATGTCAAGTATCTATTTTGAAGTCTTGATCGATTTTGGGGGTTGGGAAGGATCAGGTGATGGTTTTGGGTGTGATTTGATTTTCGTCTAGAACATCAAAAATCCTTCAGGATGCTCCAAAATGACTCATCTATATCTATAATGATAGATCTTGATTAGGAGTATCTTTTTCTAGTACATGTCAAGTATCTATTTTGAAGTCTTGATCGATTTTGGGGGTTGGGAAGGATCAGGTGATGGTTTTGGGTGTGATTTGATTTTCGTCTAGAACATCAAAAATCCTTCAGGATGCTCCAAAATGACTCATCTATATCTATAATGATAGATCTTGATTAGGAGTATCTTTTTCTAGTACATGTCAAGTATCTATTTTGAAGTCTTGATCGATTTTGGGGGTTGGGAAGGATCAGGTGATGGTTTTGGGTGTGATTTGATTTTCGTCTAGAACATCAAAAATCCTTCAGGATGCTCCAAAATGACTCATCTATATCTATAATGATAGATCTTGATTAGGAGTATCTTTTTCTAGTACATGTCAAGTATCTATTTTGAAGTCTTGATCGATTTTGGGGGTTGGGAAGGATCAGGTGATGGTTTTGGGTGTGATTTGATTTTCGTCTAGAACATCAAAAATCCTTCAGGATGCTCCAAAATGACTCATCTATATCTATAATGATAGATCTTGATTAGGAGTATCTTTTTCTAGTACATGTCAAGTATCTATTTTGAAGTCTTGATCGATTTTGGGGGTTGGGAAGGATCAGGTGATGGTTTTGGGTGTGATTTGATTTTCGTCTAGAACATCAAAAATCCTTCAGGATGCTCCAAAATGACTCATCTATATCTATAATGATAGATCTTGATTAGGAGTATCTTTTTCTAGTACATGTCAAGTATCTATTTTGAAGTCTTGATCGATTTTGGGGGTTGGGAAGGATCAGGTGATGGTTTTGGGTGTGATTTGATTTTCGTCTAGAACATCAAAAATCCTTCAGGATGCTCCAAAATGACTCATCTATATCTATAATGATAGATCTTGATTAGGAGTATCTTTTTCTATTACATGTCAAGTATCTATTTTGAAGTCTTGATCGATTTTGGGGGTTGGGAAGGATCAGGTGATGGTTTTGGGTGTGATTTGATTTTCGTCTAGAACATCAAAAATCCTTCAGGATGCTCCAAAATGACTCATCTATATCTATAATGATAGATCTTGATTAGGAGTATCTTTTTCTAGTACATGTCAAGTATCTATTTTGAAGTCTTGATCGATTTTGGGGGTTGAGAAGGATCAGGTGATGGTTTTGGGTGTGATTTGATTTTCGTCTAGAACATCAAAAATCCTTCAGGATGCTCCAAAATGACTCATCTATATCTATAATGATAGATCTTGATTAGGAGTATCTTTTTCTAGTACATGTCAAGTATCTATTTTGAAGTCTTGATCGATTTTGGGGGTTGGGAAGGATCAGGTGATGGTTTTGGGTGTGATTTGATTTTCGTCTAGAACATCAAAAATCCTTCAGGATGCTCCAAAATGACTCATCTATATCTATAATGATAGATCTTGATTAGGAGTATCTTTTTCTAGTACATGTCAAGTATCTATTTTGAAGTCTTGATCGATTTTGGGGGTTGGGAAGGATTAGGTGATGGTTTTGGGTGTGATTTGATTTTCGTCTAGAACATCAAAAATCCTTCAGGATGCTCCAAAATGACTCATCTATATCTATAATGATAGATCTTGATTAGGAGTATCTTTTTCTAGTACATGTCAAGTATCTATTTTGAAGTCTTGATCGATTTTGGGGGTTGGGAAGGATCAGGTGATGGTTTTGGGTGTGATTTGATTTTCGTCTAGAACATCAAAAATCCTTCAGGATGCTCCAAAATGACTCATCTATATCTATAATGATAGATCTTGATTAGGAGTATCTTTTTCTAGTAGATGTCAAGTATCTATTTTGAAGTCTTGATCGATTTTGGGGGTTGGGAAGGATCAGGTGATGGTTTTGGGTGTGATTTGATTTTCGTCTAGAACATCAAAAATCCTTCAGGATGCTCCAAAATGACTCATCTATATCTATAATGATAGATCTTGATTAGGAGTATCTTTTTCTAGTACATGTCAAGTATCTATTTTGAAGTCTTGATCGATTTTGGGGGTTGGGAAGGATCAGGTGATGGTTTTGGGTGTGATTTGATTTTCGTCTAGAACATCAAAAATCCTTCAGGATGCTCCAAAATGACTCATCTATATCTATAATGATAGATCTTGATTAGGAGTATCTTTTTCTAGTACATGTCAAGTATCTATTTTGAAGTCTTGATCGATTTTGGGGGTTGGGAAGGATCAGGTGATGGTTTTGGGTGTGATTTGATTTTCGTCTAGAACATCAAAAATCCTTCAGGATGCTCCAAAATGACTCATCTATATCTATAATGATAGATCTTGATTAGGAGTATCTTTTTCTAGTACATGTCAAGTATCTATTTTGAAGTCTTGATCGATTTTGGGGGTTGGGAAGGATCAGGTGATGGTTTTGGGTGTGATTTGATTTTCGTCTAGAACATCAAAAATCCTTCAGGATGCTCCAAAATGACTCATCTATATCTATTATGATAGATCTTGATTAGGAGTATCTTTTTCTAGTACATGTCAAGTATCTATTTTGAAGTCTTGATCGATTTTGGGGGTTGGGAAGGATCAGGTGATGGTTTTGGGTGTGATTTGATTTTCGTCTAGAACATCAAAAATCCTTCAGGATGCTCCAAAATGACTCATCTATATCTATAATGATAGATCTTGATTAGGAGTATCTTTTTCTAGTACATGTCAAGTATCTATTTTGAAGTCTTGATCGATTTTGGGGGTTGGGAAGGATCAGGTGATGGTTTTGGGTGTGATTTGATTTTTGTCTAGAACATCAAAAATCCTTCAGGATGCTCCAAAATGACTCATCTATATCTATAATGATAGATCTTGATTAGGAGTATCTTTTTCTAGTACATGTCAAGTATCTATTTTGAAGTCTTGATCGATTTTGGGGGTTGGGAAGGATCAGGTGATGGTTTTGGGTGTGATTTGATTTTCGTCTAGAACATCAAAAATCCTTCAGGATGCTCCAAAATGACTCATCTATATCTATAATGATAGATCTTGATTAGGAGTATCTTTTTCTAGTACATGTCAAGTATCTATTTTGAAGTCTTGATCGATTTTGGGGGTTGGGAAGGATCAGGTGATGGTTTTGGGTGTGATTTGATTTTCGTCTAGAACATCAAAAATCCTTCAGGATGCTCCAAAATGACTCATCTATATCTTTAATGATAGATCTTGATTAGGAGTATCTTTTTCTAGCACATGTCAAGTATGTATTTTGAAGTCTTGATCGATTTTGGGGGTTGGGAAGGATCAGGTGATGGTTTTGGGTGTGATTTGATTTTCGTCTAGAACATCAAAAATCCTTCAGGATGCTCCAAAATGACTTATCTATATCTTTAATGATAGATCTTGATTAGGAGTATCTTTTTCTAGTGTCAAGTATCTATTTTGAAGTCTTGATCGATTTTGGGGGTTGGGAAGGATCAGGTGATGGTTTTGGGTGTGATTTGATTTTCGTCTAGAACATCAAAAATCCTTCAGGATTCTCCAAAATGACTCATCTATATCTATAATGATAGATCTTGATTAGGAGTATCTTTTTCTAGTACATGTCAAGTATCTATTTTGAAGTCTTGATCGATTTTGGGGGTTGGGAAGGATCAGGTGATGGTTTTGGGTGTGATTTGATTTTCGTCTAGAACATCAAAAATCCTTCAGGATGCTCCAAAATGACTCATCTATATCTATAATGATAGATCTTGATTAGGAGTATCTTTTTCTAGTACATGTCAAGTATCTATTTTGAAGTCTTGATCGATTTTGGGGGTTGGGAAGGATCAGGTGATGGTTTTGGGTGTGATTTGATTTTCGTCTAGAACATCAAAAATCCTTCAGGATGCTCCAAAATGACTCATCTATATCTATAATGATAGATCTTGATTAGGAGTATCTTTTTCTAGTACATGTCAAGTATCTATTTTGAAGTCTTGATCGATTTTGGGGGTTGGGAAGGATCAGGTGATGGTTTTGGGTGTGATTTGATTTTCGTCTAGAACATCAAAAATCCTTCAGGATGCTCCAAAATGACTCATCTATATCTATAATGATAGATCTTGATTAGGAGTATCTTTTTCTAGTACATGTCAAGTATCTATTTTGAAGTCTTGATCGATTTTGGGGGTTGGGAAGGATCAGGTGATGGTTTTGGGTGTGATTTGATTTTCGTCTAGAACATCAAAAATCCTTCAGGATGCTCCAAAATGACTCATCTATATCTATAATGATAGATCTTGATTAGGAGTATCTTTTTCTAGTACATGTCAAGTATCTATTTCGAAGTCTTGATCGATTTTGGGGGTTGGGAAGGATCAGGTGATGGTTTTGGGTGTGATTTGATTTTCGTCTAGAACATCAAAAATCCTTCAGGATGCTCCAAAATGACTCATCTATATCTATAATGATAGATCTTGATTAGGAGTATCTTTTTGTAGTACATGTCAAGTATCTATTTTGAAGTCTTGATCGATTTTGGGGGTTGGGAAGGATCAGGTGATGGTTTTGGGTGTGATTTGATTTTCGTCTAGAACATCAAAAATCCTTCAGGATGCTCCAAAATGACTCATCTATATCTATAATGATAGATCTTGATTAGGAGTATCTTTTTCTAGTACATGTCAAGTATCTATTTTGAAGTCTTGATCGATTTTGGGGGTTGGGAAGGATCAGGTGATGGTTTTGGGTGTGATTTGATTTTCGTCTAGAACATCAAAAATCCTTCAGGATGCTCCAAAATGACTCATCTATATCTATAATGATAGATCTTGATTAGGAGTATCTTTTTCTAGTACATGTCAAGTATCTATTTTGAAGTCTTGATCGATTTTGGGGGTTGGGAAGGATCAGGTGATGGTTTTGGGTGTGATTTGATTTTCGTCTAGAACATCAAAAATCCTTCAGGATGCTCCAAAATGACTCATCTATATCTATAATGATAGATCTTGATTAGGAGTATCTTTTTGTAGTACATGTCAAGTATCTATTTTGAAGTCTTGATCGATTTTGGGGGTTGGGAAGGATCAGGTGATGGTTTTGGGTGTGATTTGATTTTCGTCTAGAACATCAAAAATCCTTCAGGATGCTCCAAAATGACTCATCTATATCTATAATGATAGATCTTGATTAGGAGTATCTTTTTCTAGTACATGTCAAGTATCTATTTTGAAGTCTTGATCGATTTTGGGGGTTGGGAAGGATCAGGTGATGGTTTTGGGTGTGATTTGATTTTCGTCTAGAACATCAAAAATCCTTCAGGATGCTCCAAAATGACTCATCTATATCTATAATGATAGATCTTGATTAGGAGTATCTTTTTCTAGTACATGTCAAGTATCTATTTTGAAGTCTTGATCGATTTTGGGGGTTGGGAAGGATCAGGTGATGGTTTTGGGTGTGATTTGATTTTCGTCTAGAACATCAAAAATCCTTCAGGATGCTCCAAAATGACTCATCTATATCTATAATGATAGATCTTGATTAGGAGTATCTTTTTCTAGTACATGTCAAGTATCTATTTTGAAGTCTTGATCGATTTTGGGGGTTGGGAAGGATCAGGTGATGGTTTTGGGTGTGATTTGATTTTCGTCTAGAACATCAAAAATCCTTCAGGATGCTCCAAAATGACTCATCTATATCTATAATGATAGATCTTGATTAGGAGTATCTTTTTCTAGTACATGTCAAGTATCTATTTTGAAGTCTTGATCGATTTTGGGGGTTGGGAAGGATCAGGTGATGGTTTTGGGTGTGATTTGATTTTCGTCTAGAACATCAAAAATCCTTCAGGATGCTCCAAAATGACTCATCTATATCTATAATGATAGATCTTGATTAGGAGTATCTTTTTCTAGTACATGTCAAGTATCTATTTTGAAGTCTTGATCGATTTTGGGGGTTGGGAAGGATCAGGTGATGGTTTTGGGTGTGATTTGATTTTCGTCTAGAACATCAAAAATCCTTCAGGATGCTCCAAAATGACTCATCTATATCTATAATGATAGATCTTGATTAGGAGTATCTTTTTCTAGTACATGTCAAGTATCTATTTTGAAGTCTTGATCGATTTTGGGGGTTGGGAAGGATCAGGTGATGGTTTTGGGTGTGATTTGATTTTCGTCTAGAACATCAAAAATCCTTCAGGATGCTCCAAAATGACTCATCTATATCTATAATGATAGATCTTGATTAGGAGTATCTTTTTCTAGTACATGTCAAGTATCTATTTTGAAGTCTTGATCGATTTTGGGGGTTGGGAAGGATCAGGTGATGGTTTTGGGTGTGATTTGATTTTCGTCTAGAACATCAAAAATCCTTCAGGATGCTCCAAAATGACTCATCTATATCTATAATGATAGATCTTGATTAGGAGTATCTTTTTCTAGTACATGTCAAGTATCTATTTTGAAGTCTTGATCGATTTTGGGGGTTGGGAAGGATCAGGTGATGGTTTTGGGTGTGATTTGATTTTCGTCTAGAACATCAAAAATCCTTCAGGATGCTCCAAAATGACTCATCTATATCTATAATGATAGATCTTGATTAGGAGTATCTTTTTGTAGTACATGTCAAGTATCTATTTTGAAGTCTTGATCGATTTTGGGGGTTGGGAAGGATCAGGTGATGGTTTTGGGTGTGATTTGATTTTCGTCTAGAACATCAAAAATCCTTCAGGATGCTCCAAAATGACTCATCTATATCTATAATGATAGATCTTGATTAGGAGTATCTTTTTCTAGTACATGTCAAGTATCTATTTTGAAGTCTTGATCGATTTTGGGGGTTGGGAAGGATCAGGTGATGGTTTTGGGTGTGATTTGATTTTCGTCTAGAACATCAAAAATCCTTCAGGATGCTCCAAAATGACTCATCTATATCTATAATGATAGATCTTGATTAGGAGTATCTTTTTCTAGTACATGTCAAGTATCTATTTTGAAGTCTTGATCGATTTTGGGGGTTGGGAAGGATCAGGTGATGGTTTTGGGTGTGATTTGATTTTCGTCTAGAACATCAAAAATCCTTCAGGATGCTCCAAAATGACTCATCTATATCTATAATGATAGATCTTGATTAGGAGTATCTTTTTCTAGTACATGTCAAGTATCTATTTTGAAGTCTTGATCGATTTTGGGGGTTGGGAAGGATCAGGTGATGGTTTTGGGTGTGATTTGATTTTCGTCTAGAACATCAAAAATCCTTCAGGATGCTCCAAAATGACTCATCTATATCTATAATGATAGATCTTGATTAGGAGTATCTTTTTCTAGTACATGTCAAGTATCTATTTTGAAGTCTTGATCGATTTTGGGGGTTGGGAAGGATCAGGTGATGGTTTTGGGTGTGATTTGATTTTCGTCTAGAACATCAAAAATCCTTCAGGATGCTCCAAAATGACTCATCTATATCTATAATGATAGATCTTGATTAGGAGTATCTTTTTCTAGTACATGTCAAGTATCTATTTTGAAGTCTTGATCGATTTTGGGGGTTGGGAAGGATCAGGTGATGGTTTTGGGTGTGATTTGATTTTCGTCTAGAACATCAAAAATCCTTCAGGATGCTCCAAAATGACTCATCTATATCTATAATGATAGATCTTGATTAGGAGTATCTTTTTCTAGTACATGCCAAGTATCTATTTTGAAGTCTTGATCAATTTTGGGGGTTGGGAAGGATCAGGTGATGGTTTTGGGTGTGATTTGATTTTCGTCTAGAACATCAAAAATCCTTCAGGATGCTCCAAAATGACTCATCTATATCTATAATGATAGATCTTGATTAGGAGTATCTTTTTCTAGTACATGTCAAGTATCTATTTTGAAGTCTTGATCGATTTTGGGGGTTGGGAAGGATCAGGTGATGGTTTTGGGTGTGATTTGATTTTCGTCTAGAACATCAAAAATCCTTCAGGATGCTCCAAAATGACTCATCTATATCTATAATGATAGATTTTGATTAGGAGTATCTTTTTCTAGTGCATGTCAAGTATCTATTTTGAAGTCTTGATCGATTTTGGGGGTTGGGAAGGATCAGGTGATGGTTTTGGGTGTGATTTGATTTTCGTCTAGAACATCAAAAATCCTTCAGGATGCTCCAAAATGACTCATCTATATCTATAATGATAGATCTTGATTAGGAGTATCTTTTTCTAGTACATGTCAAGTATCTATTTTGAAGTCTTGATCGATTTTGGGGGTTGGGAAGGATCAGGTGATGGTTTTGGGTGTGATTTGATTTTCGTCTAGAACATCAAAAATCCCCAGGATGCTCCAAAATGACTCATCTATATCTATAATGATAGATCTTGATTAGGAGTATCTTTTTCTAGTACATGTCAAGTATCTATTTTGAAGTCTTGATCGATTTTGGGGGTTGGGAAGGATCAGGTGATGGTTTTGGGTGTGATTTGATTTTCGTCTAGAACATCAGAAAATCCTTCAGGATGCTCCAAAATGACTCATCTATATCTATAATGATAGATCTTGATTAGGAGTATCTTTTTCTAGTACATGTCAAGTATCTATTTTGAAGTCTTGATCGATTTTGGGGGTTGGGAAGGATCAGGTGATGGTTTTGGGTGTGATTTGATTTTCGTCTAGAACATCAAAAATCCTTCAGGATGCTCCAAAATGACTCATCTATATCTATAATGATAGATCTTGATTAGGAGTATCTTTTTCTAGTACATGTCAAGTATCTATTTTGAAGTCTTGATCGATTTTGGGGGTTGGGAAGGATCAGGTGATGGTTTTGGGTGTGATTTGATTTTCGTCTAGAACATCAAAAATCCTTCAGGATGCTCCAAAATGACTCATCTATATCTATAATGATAGATCTTGATTAGGAGTATCTTTTTCTAGTACATGTCAAGTATCTATTTTGAAGTCTTGATCGATTTTGGGGGTTGGGAAGGATCAGGTGATGGTTTTGGGTGTGATTTGATTTTCGTCTAGAACATCAAAAATCCTTCAGGATGCTCCAAAATGACTCATCTATATCTATAATGATAGATCTTGATTAGGAGTATCTTTTTCTAGTACATGTCATGTATCTATTTTGAAGTCTTGATCGATTTTGGGGGTTGGGAAGGATCAGGTGATGGTTTTGGGTGTGATTTGATTTTCGTCTAGAACATCAAAAATCCTTCAGGATGCTCCAAAATGACTCATCTATATCTATAATGATAGATCTTGATTAGGAGTATCTTTTTCTAGTACATGTCAAGTATCTATTTTGAAGTCTTGATCGATTTTGGGGGTTGGGAAGGATCAGGTGATGGTTTTGGGTGTGATTTGATTTTCGTCTAGAACATCAAAAATCCTTCAGGATGCTCCAAAATGACTCATCTATATCTATAATGATAGATCTTGATTAGGAGTATCTTTTTCTAGTACATGTCAAGTATCTATTTTGAAGTCTTGATCGATTTTGGGGGTTGGGAAGGATCAGGTGATGGTTTTGGGTGTGATTTGATTTTCGTCTAGAACATCAAAAATCCTTCAGGATGCTCCAAAATGACTCATCTATATCTATAATGATAGATCTTGATTAGGAGTATCTTTTTCTAGTACATGTCAAGTATCTATTTTGAAGTCTTGATCGATTTTGGGGGTTGGGAAGGATCAGGTGATGGTTTTGGGTGTGATTTGATTTTCGTCTAGAACATCAAAAATCCTTCAGGATGCTCCAAAATGACTCATCTATATCTATAATGATAGATCTTGATTAGGAGTATCTTTTTCTAGTACATGTCAAGTATCTATTTTGAAGTCTTGATCGATTTTGGGGGTTGGGAAGGATCAGGTGATGGTTTTGGGTGTGATTTGATTTTCGTCTAGAACATCAAAAATCCTTCAGGATGCTCCAAAATGACTCATCTATATCTATAATGATAGATCTTGATTAGGAGTTTTTTTTTTCTAGTACATGTCAAGTATCTATTTTGAAGTCTTGATCGATTTTGGGGGTTGGGAAGGATCAGGTGATGGTTTTGGGTGTGATTTGATTTTCGTCTAGAACATCAAAAATCCTTCAGGATGCTCCAAAATGACTCATCTATATCTATAATGATAGATCTTGATTAGGAGTATCTTTTTCTAGTACATGTCAAGTATCTATTTTGAAGTCTTGATCGATTTTGGGGGTTGGGAAGGATCAGGTGATGGTTTTGGGTGTGATTTGATTTTCGTCTAGAACATCAAAAATCCTTCAGGATGCTCCAAAATGACTCATCTATATCTATAATGATAGATCTTGATTAGGAGTATCTTTTTCTAGTACATGTCAAGTATCTATTTTGAAGTCTTGATCGATTTTGGGGGTTGGGAAGGATCAGGTGATGGTTTTGGGTGTGATTTGATTTTCGTCTAGAACATCAAAAATCCTTCAGGATGCTCCAAAATGACTCATCTATATCTATAATGATAGATCTTGATTAGGAGTATCTTTTTCTAGTACATGTCAAGTATCTATTTTGAAGTCTTGATCGATTTTGGGGGTTGGGAAGGATCAGGTGATGGTTTTGGGTGTGATTTGATTTTCGTCTAGAACATCAAAAATCCTTCAGGATGCTCCAAAATGACTCATCTATATCTATAATGATAGATCTTGATTAGGAGTATCTTTTTCTAGTACATGTCAAGTATCTATTTTGAAGTCTTGATCGATTTTGGGGGTTGGGAAGGATCAGGTGATGGTTTTGGGTGTGATTTGATTTTCGTCTAGAACATCAAAAATCCTTCAGGATGCTCCAAAATGACTCATCTATATCTATAATGATAGATCTTGATTAGGAGTATCTTTTTCTAGTACATGTCAAGTATCTATTTTGAAGTCTTGATCGATTTTGGGGGTTGGGAAGGATCAGGTGATGGTTTTGGGTGTGATTTGATTTTCGTCTAGAACATCAAAAATCCTTCAGGATGCTCCAAAATGACTCATCTATATCTATAATGATAGATCTTGATTAGGAGTATCTTTTTCTAGTACATGTCAAGTATCTATTTTGAAGTCTTGATCGATTTTGGGGGTTGGGAAGGATCAGGTGATGGTTTTGGGTGTGATTTGATTTTCGTCTAGAACATCAAAAATCCTTCAGGATGCTCCAAAATGACTCATCTATATCTATAATGATAGATCTTGATTAGGAGTATCTTTTTCTAGTACATGTCAAGTATCTATTTTGAAGTCTTGATCGATTTTGGGGGTTGGGAAGGATCAGGTGATGGTTTTGGGTGTGATTTGATTTTCGTCTAGAACATCAAAAATCCTTCAGGATGCTCCAAAATGACTCATCTATATCTATAATGATAGATCTTGATTAGGAGTATCTTTTTCTAGTACATGTCAAGTATCTATTTTGAAGTCTTGATCGATTTTGGGGGTTGGGAAGGATCAGGTGATGGTTTTGGGTGTGATTTGATTTTCGTCTAGAACATCAAAAATCCTTCAGGATGCTCCAAAATGACTCATCTATATCTATAATGATAGATCTTGATTAGGAGTATCTTTTTCTAGTACATGTCAAGTATCTATTTTGAAGTCTTGATCGATTTTGGGGGTTGGGAAGGATCAGGTGATGGTTTTGGGTGTGATTTTATTTTCGTCTAGAACATCAAAAATCCTTCAGGATGCTCCAAAATGACTCATCTATATCTATAATGATAGATCTTGATTAGGAGTATCTTTTTCTAGTACATGTCAAGTATCTATTTTGAAGTCTTGATCGATTTTGGGGGTTGGGAAGGATCAGGTGATGGTTTTGGGTGTGATTTGATTTTCGTCTAGAACATCAAAAATCCTTCAGGATGCTCCAAAATGACTCATCTATATCTATAATGATAGATCTTGATTAGGAGTATCTTTTTCTAGTACATGTCAAGTATCTATTTTGAAGTCTTGATCGATTTTGGGGGTTGGGAAGGATCAGGTGATGGTTTTGGGTGTGATTTGATTTTCGTCTAGAACATCAAAAATCCTTCAGGATGCTCCAAAATGACTCATCTATATCTATAATGATAGATCTTGATTAGGAGTATCTTTTTCTAGTACATGTCAAGTATCTATTTTGAAGTCTTGATCGATTTTGGGGGTTGGGAAGGATCAGGTGATGGTTTTGGGTGTGATTTGATTTTCGTCTAGAACATCAAAAATCCTTCAGGATGCTCCAAAATGACTCATCTATATCTATAATGATAGATCTTGATTAGGAGTATCTTTTTCTAGTACATGTCAAGTATCTATTTTGAAGTCTTGATCGATTTTGGGGGTTGGGAAGGATCAGGTGATGGTTTTGGGTGTGATTTGATTTTCGTCTAGAACATCAAAAATCCTTCAGGATGCTCCAAAATGACTCATCTATATCTATAATGATAGATCTTGATTAGGAGTATCTTTTTCTAGTACATGTCAAGTATCTATTTTGAAGTCTTGATCGATTTTGGGGGTTGGGAAGGATCAGGTGATGGTTTTGGGTGTGATTTGATTTTCGTCTAGAACATCAAAAATCCTTCAGGATGCTCCAAAATGACTCATCTATTACTATAATGATAGATCTTGATTAGGAGTATCTTTTTCTAGTACATGTCAAGTATCTATTTTGAAGTCTTGATCGATTTTGGGGGTTGGGAAGGATCAGGTGATGGTTTTGGGTGTGATTTGATTTTCGTCTAGAACATCAAAAATCCTTCAGGATGCTCCAAAATGACTCATCTATATCTATAATGATAGATCTTGATTAGGAGTATCTATTTCTAGTACATGTCAAGTATCTATTTTGAAGTCTTGATCGATTTTGGGGGTTGGGAAGGATCAGGTGATGGTTTTGGGTGTGATTTGATTTTCGTCTAGAACATCAAAAATCCTTCAGGATGCTCCAAAATGACTCATCTATATCTATAATGATAGATCTTGATTAGGAGTATCTATTTCTAGTACATGTCAAGTATCTATTTTGAAGTCTTGATCGATTTTGGGGGTTGGGAAGGATCAGGTGATGGTTTTGGGTGTGATTTGATTTTCGTCTAGAACATCAAAAATCCTTCAGGATGCTCCAAAATGACTCATCTATATCTATAATGATAGATCTTGATTAGGAGTATCTTTTTCTAGTACATGTCAAGTATCTATTTTGAAGTCTTGATCGATTTTGGGGGTTGGGAAGGATCAGGTGATGGTTTTGGGTGTGATTTGATTTTCGTCTAGAACATCAAAAATCCTTCAGGATGCTCCAAAATGACTCATCTATATCTATAATGATAGATCTTGATTAGGAGTATATTTTTCTAGTACATGTCAAGTATCTATTTTGAAGTCTTGATCGATTTTGGGGGTTGGGAAGGATCAGGTGATGGTTTTGGGTGTGATTTGATTTTCGTCTAGAACATCAAAAATCCTTTAGGATGCTCCAAAATGACTCATCTATATCTATAATGATAGATCTTGATTAGGAGTATCTTTTTCTAGTACATGTCAAGTATCTATTTTGAAGTCTTGATCGATTTTGGGGGTTGGGAAGGATCAGGTGATGGTTTTGGGTGTGATTTGATTTTCGTCTAGAACATCAAAAATCCTTCAGGATGCTCCAAAATGACTCATCTATATCTATAATGATAGATCTTGATTAGGAGTATCTTTTTCTAGTACATGTCAAGTATCTATTTTGAAGTCTTGATCGATTTTGGGGGTTGGGAAGGATCAGGTGATGGTTTTGGGTGTGATTTGATTTTCGTCTAGAACATCAAAAATCCTTCAGGATGCTCCAAAATGACTCATCTATATCTATAATGATAGATCTTGATTAGGAGTATCTTTTTCTAGTACATGTCAAGTATCTATTTTGAAGTCTTGATCGATTTTGGGGGTTGGGAAGGATCAGGTGATGGTTTTGGGTGTGATTTGATTTTCGTCTAGAACATCAAAAATCCTTCAGGATGCTCCAAAATGACTCATCTATATCTATAATGATAGATCTTGATTAGGAGTATCTTTTTCTAGTACATGTCAAGTATCTTTTTTGAAGTCTTGATCGATTTTGGGGGTTGGGAAGGATCAGGTGATGGTTTTGGGTGTGATTTGATTTTCGTCTAGAACATCAAAAATCCTTCAGGATGCTCCAAAATGACTCATCTATATCTATAATGATAGATCTTGATTAGGAGTATCTTTTTCTAGTACATGTCAAGTATCTATTTTGAAGTCTTGATCGATTTTGGGGGTTGGGAAGGATCAGGTGATGGTTTTGGGTGTGATTTGATTTTCGTCTAGAACATCAAAAATCCTTCAGGATGCTCCAAAATGACTCATCTATATCTATAATGATAGATCTTGATTAGGAGTATCTTTTTCTAGTACATGTCAAGTATCTATTTTGAAGTCTTGATCGATTTTGGGGGTTGGGAAGGATCAGGTGATGGTTTTGGGTGTGATTTGATTTTCGTCTAGAACATCAAAAATCCTTCAGGATGCTCCAAAATGACTCATCTATATCTATAATGATAGATCTTGATTAGGAGTATCTTTTTCTAGTACATGTCAAGTATCTATTTTGAAGTCTTGATCGATTTTGGGGGTTGGGAAGGATCAGGTGATGGTTTTGGGTGTGATTTGATTTTCGTCTAGAACATCAAAAATCCTTCAGGATGCTCCAAAATGACTCATCTATATCTATAATGATAGATCTTGATTAGGAGTATCTTTTTCTAGTACATATCAAGTATCTATTTTGAAGTCTTGATCGATTTTGGGGGTTGGGAAGGATCAGGTGATGGTTTTGGGTGTGATTTGATTTTCGTCTAGAACATCAAAAATCCTTCAGGATGCTCCAAAATGACTCATCTATATCTATAATGATAGATCTTGATTAGGAGTATCTTTTTCTAGTACATGTCAAGTATCTATTTTGAAGTCTTGATCGATTTTGGGGGTTGGGAAGGATCAGGTGATGGTTTTGGGTGTGATTTGATTTTCGTCTAGAACATCAAAAATCCTTCAGGATGCTCCAAAATGACTCATCTATATCTATAATGATAGATCTTGATTAGGAGTATCTTTTTCTAGTACATGTCAAGTATCTATTTTGAAGTCTTGATCGATTTTGGGGGTTGGGAAGGATCAGGTGATGGTTTTGGGTGTGATTTGATTTTCGTCTAGAACATCAAAAATCCTTCAGGATGCTCCAAAATGACTCATCTATATCTATAATGATAGATCTTGATTAGGAGTATCTTTTTCTAGTACATGTCAAGTATCTATTTTGAAGTCTTGATCGATTTTGGGGGTTGGGAAGGATCAGGTGATGGTTTTGGGTGTGATTTGATTTTCGTCTAGAACATCAAAAATCCTTCAGGATGCTCCAAAATGACTCATCTATATCTATAATGATAGATCTTGATTAGGAGTATCTTTTTCTAGTACATATCAAGTATCTATTTTGAAGTCTTGATCGATTTTGGGGGTTGGGAAGGATCAGGTGATGGTTTTGGGTGTGATTTGATTTTCGTCTAGAACATCAAAAATCCTTCAGGATGCTCCAAAATGACTCATCTATATCTATAATGATAGATCTTGATTAGGAGTATCTTTTTCTAGTACATGTCAAGAATCTATTTTGAAGTCTTGATCGATTTTGGGGGTTGGGAAGGATCAGGTGATGGTTTTGGGTGTGATTTGATTTTCGTCTAGAACATCAAAAATCCTTCAGGATGCTCCAAAATGACTCATCTATATCTATAATGATAGATCTTGATTAGGAGTATCTTTTTCTAGTACATGTCAAGTATCTATTTTGAAGTCTTGATCGATTTTGGGGGTTGGGAAGGATCAGGTGATGGTTTTGGGTGTGATTTGATTTTCGTCTAGAACATCAAAAATCCTTCAGGATGCTCCAAAATGACTCATCTATATCTATAATGATAGATCTTGATTAGGAGTATCTTTTTCTAGTACATGTCAAGTATCTATTTTGAAGTCTTGATCGATTTTGGGGGTTGGGAAGGATCAGGTGATGGTTTTGGGTGTGATTTGATTTTCGTCTAGAACATCAAAAATCCTTCAGGATGCTCCAAAATGACTCATCTATATCTATAATGATAGATCTTGATTAGGAGTATCTTTTTCTAGTACATGTCAAGTATCTATTTTGAAGTCTTGATCGATTTTGGGGGTTGGGAAGGATCAGGTGATGGTTTTGGGTGTGATTTGATTTTCGTCTAGAACATCAAAAATCCTTCAGGATGCTCCAAAATGACTCATCTATATCTATAATGATAGATCTTGATTAGGAGTATCTTTTTCTAGTACATGTCAAGTATCTATTTTGAAGTCTTGATCGATTTTGGGGGTTGGGAAGGATCAGGTGATGGTTTTGGGTGTGATTTGATTTTCGTCTAGAACATCAAAAATCCTTCAGGATGCTCCAAAATGACTCATCTATATCTATAATGATAGATCTTGATTAGGAGTATCTTTTTCTAGTACATGTCAAGTATCTATTTTGAAGTCTTGATCGATTTTGGGGGTTGGGAAGGATCAGGTGATGGTTTTGGGTGTGATTTGATTTTCGTCTAGAACATCAAAAATCCTTCAGGATGCTCCAAAATGACTCATCTATATCTATAATGATAGATCTTGATTAGGAGTATCTTTTTCTAGTACATGTCAAGTATCTATTTTGAAGTCTTGATCGATTTTGGGGGTTGGGAAGGATCAGGTGATGGTTTTGGGTGTGATTTGATTTTCGTCTAGAACATCAAAAATCCTTCAGGATGCTCCAAAATGACTCATCTATATCTATAATGATAGATCTTGATTAGGAGTATCTTTTTCTAGTACATGTCAAGTATCTATTTTGAAGTCTTGATCGATTTTGGGGGTTGGGAAGGATCAGGTGATGGTTTTGGGTGTGATTTGATTTTCGTCTAGAACATCAAAAATCCTTCAGGATGCTCCAAAATGACTCATCTATATCTATAATGATAGATCTTGATTAGGAGTATCTTTTTCTAGTACATGTCAAGTATCTATTTTGAAGTCTTGATCGATTTTGGGGGTTGGGAAGGATCAGGTGATGGTTTTGGATGTGATTTGATTTTCGTCTAGAACATCAAAAATCCTTCAGGATGCTCCAAAATGACTGATCTATATCTATAATGATAGATCTTGATTAGGAGTATCTTTTTCTAGTACATGTCAAGTATCTATTTTGAAGTCTTGATCGATTTTGGGGGTTGGGAAGGATCAGGTGATGGTTTTGGGTGTGATTTGATTTTCGTCTAGAACATCAAAAATCCTTCAGGATGCTCCAAAATGACTCATCTATATCTATAATGATAGATCTTGATTAGGAGTATCTTTTTCTAGTACATGTCAAGTATCTATTTTGAAGTCTTGATCGATTTTGGGGGTTGGGAAGGATCAGGTGATGGTTTTGGGTGTGATTTGATTTTCGTCTAGAACATCAAAAATCCTTCAGGATGCTCCAAAATGACTCATCTATATCTATAATGATAGATCTTGATTAGGAGTATCTTTTTCTAGTACATGTCAAGTATCTATTTTGAAGTCTTGATCGATTTTGGGGGTTGGGAAGGATCAGGTGATGGTTTTGGGTGTGATTTGATTTTCGTCTAGAACATCAAAAATCCTTCAGGATGCTCCAAAATGACTCATCTATATCTATAATGATAGATCTTGATTAGGAGTATCTTTTTCTAGTACATGTCAAGTATCTATTTTGAAGTCTTGATCGATTTTGGGGGTTGGGAAGGATCAGGTGATGGTTTTGGGTGTGATTTGATTTTCGTCTAGAACATCAAAAATCCTTCAGGATGCTCCAAAATGACTCATCTATATCTATAATGATAGATCTTGATTAGGAGTATCTTTTTCTAGTACATGTCAAGTATCTATTTTGAAGTCTTGATCGATTTTGGGGGTTGGGAAGGATCAGGTGATGGTTTTGGGTGTGATTTGATTTTCGTCTAGAACATCAAAAATCCTTCAGGATGCTCCAAAATGACTCATCTATATCTATAATGATAGATCTTGATTAGGAGTATCTTTTTCTAGTACATGTCAAGTATCTATTTTGAAGTCTTGATCGATTTTGGGGGTTGGGAAGGATCAGGTGATGGTTTTGGGTGTGATTTGATTTTCGTCTAGAACATCAAAAATCCTTCAGGATGCTCCAAAATGACTCATCTATATCTATAATGATAGATCTTGATTAGGAGTATCTTTTTCTAGTACATGTCAAGTATCTATTTTGAAGTCTTGATCGATTTTGGGGGTTGGGAAGGATCAGGTGATGGTTTTGGGTGTGATTTGATTTTCGTCTAGAACATCAAAAATCCTTCAGGATGCTCCAAAATGACTCATCTATATCTATAATGATAGATCTTGATTAGGAGTATCTTTTTCTAGTACATGTCAAGTATCTATTTTGAAGTCTTGATCGATTTTGGGGGTTGGGAAGGATCAGGTGATGGTTTTGGGTGTGATTTGATTTTCGTCTAGAACATCAAAAATCCTTCAGGATGCTCCAAAATGACTCATCTATATCTATAATGATAGATCTTGATTAGGAGTATCTTTTTCTAGTACATGTCAAGTATCTATTTTGAAGTCTTGATCGATTTTGGGGGTTGGGAAGGATCAGGTGATGGTTTTGGGTGTGATTTGATTTTCGTCTAGAACATCAAAAATCCTTCAGGATGCTCCAAAATGACTCATCTATATCTATAATGATAGATCTTGATTAGGAGTATCTTTTTCTAGTACATGTCAAGTATCTATTTTGAAGTCTTGATCGATTTTGGGGGTTGGGAAGGATCAGGTGATGGTTTTGGGTGTGATTTGATTTTCGTCTAGAACATCAAAAATCCTTCAGGATGCTCCAAAATGACTCATCTATATCTATAATGATAGATCTTGATTAGGAGTATCTTTTTCTAGTACATGTCAAGTATCTATTTTGAAGTCTTGATCGATTTTGGGGGTTGGGAAGGATCAGGTGATGGTTTTGGGTGTGATTTGATTTTCGTCTAGAACATCAAAAATCCTTCAGGATGCTCCAAAATGACTCATCTATATCTATAATGATAGATCTTGATTAGGAGTATCTTTTTCTAGTACATGTCAAGTATCTATTTTGAGGTCTTGATCGATTTTGGGGGTTGGGAAGGATCAGGTGATGGTTTTGGGTGTGATTTGATTTTCGTCTAGAACATCAAAAATCCTTCAGGATGCTCCAAAATGACTCATCTATATCTATAATGATAGATCTTGATTAGGAGTATCTTTTTCTAGTACATGTCAAGTATCTATTTTGAAGTCTTGATCGATTTTGGGGGTTGGGAAGGATCAGGTGATGGTTTTGGGTGTGATTTGATTTTCGTCTAGAACATCAAAAATCCTTCAGGATGCTCCAAAATGACTCATCTATATCTATAATGATAGATCTTGATTACGAGTATCTTTTTCTAGTACATGTCAAGTATCTATTTTGAAGTCTTGATCGATTTTGGGGGTTGGGAAGGATCAGGTGATGGTTTTGGGTGTGATTTGATTTTCGTCTAGAACATCAAAAATCCTTCAGGATGCTCCAAAATGACTCATCTATATCTATAATGATAGATCTTGATTAGGAGTATCTTTTTCTAGTACATGTCAAGTATCTATTTTGAAGTCTTGATCGATTTTGGGGGTTGGGAAGGATCAGGTGATGGTTTTGGGTGTGATTTGATTTGCGTCTAGAACATCAAAAATCCTTCAGGATGCTCCAAAATGACTCATCTATATCTATAATGATAGATCTTGATTAGGAGTATCTTTTTCTTGTACATGTCAAGTATCTATTTTGAAGTCTTGATCGATTTTGGGGGTTGGGAAGGATCAGGTGATGGTTTTGGGTGTGATTTGATTTTCGTCTAGAACATCAAAAATCCTTCAGGATGCTCCAAAATGACTCATCTATATCTATAATGATAGATCTTGATTAGGAGTATCTTTTTCTAGTACATGTCAAGTATCTATTTTGAAGTCTTGATCGATTTTGGGGGTTGGGAAGGATCAGGTGATGGTTTTGGGTGTGATTTGATTTTCGTCTAGAACATCAAAAATCCTTCAGGATGCTCCAAAATGACTCATCTATATCTATAATGATAGATCTTGATTAGGAGTATCTTTTTCTAGTACATGTCAAGTATCTATTTTGAAGTCTTGATCGATTTTGGGGGTTGGGAAGGATCAGGTGATGGTTTTGGGTGTGATTTGATTTTCGTCTAGAACATCAAAAATCCTTCAGGATGCTCCAAAATGACTCATCTATATCTATAATGATAGATCTTGATTAGGAGTTACTTTTTCTAGTACATGTCAAGTATCTATTTTGAAGTCTTGATCGATTTTGGGGGTTGGGAAGGATCAGGTGATGGTTTTGGGTGTGATTTGATTTTCGTCTAGAACATCAAAAATCCTTCAGGATGCTCCAAAATGACTCATCTATATCTATAATGATAGATCTTGATTAGGAGTATCTTTTTCTAGTACATGTCAAGTATCTATTTTTAAGTCTTGATCGATTTTGGGGGTTGGGAAGGATCAGGTGATGGTTTTGGGTGTGATTTGATTTTCGTCTAGAACATCAAAAATCCTTCAGGATGCTCCCCAATGACTCATCTATATCTATAATGATAGATCTTGATTAGGAGTATCTTTTTCTAGTACATGTCAAGTATCTATTTTGAAGTCTTGATCGATTTTGGGGGTTGGGAAGGATCAGGTGATGGTTTTGGGTGTGATTTGATTTTCGTCTAGAACATCAAAAATCCTTCAGGATGCTCCAAAATGACTCATCTATATCTATAATGATAGATCTTGATTAGGAGTATCTTTTTCTAGTACATGTCAAGTATCTATTTTGAAGTCTTGATCGATTTTGGGGGTTGGGAAGGATCAGGTGATGGTTTTGGATGTGATTTGATTTTCGTCTAGAACATCAAAAATCCTTCAGGATGCTCCAAAATGACTCATCTATATCTATAATGATAGATCTTGATTAGGAGTATCTTTTTCTTGTACATGTCAAGTATCTATTTTGAAGTCTTGATCGATTTTGGGGGTTGGGAAGGATCAGGTGATGGTTTTGGGTGTGATTTGATTTTCGTCTAGAACATCAAAAATCCTTCAGGATGCTCCAAAATGACTCATCTATATCTATAATGATAGATCTTGATTAGGAGTATCTTTTTCTAGTACATGTCAAGTATCTATTTTGAAGTCTTGATCGATTTTGGGGGTTGGGAAGGATCAGGTGATGGTTTTGGGTGTGATTTGATTTTCGTCTAGAACATCAAAAATCCTTCAGGATGCTCCAAAATGACTCATCTATATCTATAATGATAGATCTTGATTAGGAGTATCTTTTTCTAGTACATGTCAAGTATCTATTTTGAAGTCTTGATCGATTTTGGGGGTTGGGAAGGATCAGGTGATGGTTTTGGGTGTGATTTGATTTTCGTCTAGAACATCAAAAATCCTTCAGGATGCTCCAAAATGACTCATCTATATCTATAATGATAGATCTTGATTAGGAGTTACTTTTTCTAGTACATGTCAAGTATCTATTTTGAAGTCTTGATCGATTTTGGGGGTTGGGAAGGATCAGGTGATGGTTTTGGGTGTGATTTGATTTTCGTCTAGAACATCAAAAATCCTTCAGGATGCTCCAAAATGACTCATCTATATCTATAATGATAGATCTTGATTAGGAGTATCTTTTTCTAGTACATGTCAAGTATCTATTTTGAAGTCTTGATCGATTTTGGGGGTTGGGAAGGATCAGGTGATGGTTTTGGGTGTGATTTGATTTTCGTCTAGAACATCAAAAATCCTTCAGGATGCTCCAAAATGACTCATCTATATCTATAATGATAGATCTTGATTAGGAGTATCTTTTTCTAGTACATGTCAAGTATCTATTTTGAAGTCTTGATCGATTTTGGGGGTTGGGAAGGATCAGGTGATGGTTTTGGGTGTGATTTGATTTTCGTCTAGAACATCAAAAATCCTTCAGGATGCTCCAAAATGACTCATCTATATCTATAATGATAGATCTTGATTAGGAGTTACTTTTTCTAGTACATGTCAAGTATCTATTTTGAAGTCTTGATCGATTTTGGGGGTTGGGAAGGATCAGGTGATGGTTTTGGGTGTGATTTGATTTTCGTCTAGAACATCAAAAATCCTTCAGGATGCTCCAAAATGACTCATCTATATCTATAATGATAGATCTTGATTAGGAGTATCTTTTTCTAGTACATGTCAAGTATCTATTTTTAAGTCTTGATCGATTTTGGGGGTTGGGAAGGATCAGGTGATGGTTTTGGGTGTGATTTGATTTTCGTCTAGAACATCAAAAATCCTTCAGGATGCTCCCCAATGACTCATCTATATCTATAATGATAGATCTTGATTAGGAGTATCTTTTTCTAGTACATGTCAAGTATCTATTTTGAAGTCTTGATCGATTTTGGGGGTTGGGAAGGATCAGGTGATGGTTTTGGGTGTGATTTGATTTTCGTCTAGAACATCAAAAATCCTTCAGGATGCTCCAAAATGACTCATCTATATCTATAATGATAGATCTTGATTAGGAGTATCTTTTTCTAGTACATGTCAAGTATCTATTTTGAAGTCTTGATCGATTTTGGGGGTTGGGAAGGATCAGGTGATGGTTTTGGATGTGATTTGATTTTCGTCTAGAACATCAAAAATCCTTCAGGATGCTCCAAAATGACTCATCTATATCTATAATGATAGATCTTGATTAGGAGTATCTTTTTCTAGTACATGTCAAGTATCTATTTTGAAGTCTTGATCGATTTTGGGGGTTGGGAAGGATCAGGTGATGGTTTTGGGTGTGATTTGATTTTCGTCTAGAACATCAAAAATCCTTCAGGATGCTCCAAAATGACTCATCTATATCTATAATGATAGATCTTGATTAGGAGTATCTTTTTCTAGTACATGTCAAGTATCTATTTTGAAGTCTTGATCGATTTTGGGGGTTGGGAAGGATCAGGTGATGGTTTTGGGTGTGATTTGATTTTCGTCTAGAACATCAAAAATCCTTCAGGATGCTCCAAAATGACTCATCTATATCTATAATGATAGATCTTGATTAGGAGTATCTTTTTCTAGTACATGTCAAGTATCTATTTTGAAGTCTTGATCGATTTTGGGGGTTGGGAAGGATCAGGTGATGGTTTTGGGTGTGATTTGATTTTCGTCTAGAACATCAAAAATCCTTCAGGATGCTCCAAAATGACTCATCTATATCTATAATGATAGATCTTGATTAGGAGTATCTTTTTCTAGTACATGTCAAGTATCTATTTTGAAGTCTTGATCGATTTTGGGGGTTGGGAAGGATCAGGTGATGGTTTTGGGTGTGATTTGATTTTCGTCTAGAACATCAAAAATCCTTCAGGATGCTCCAAAATGACTCATCTATATCTATAATGATAGATCTTGATTAGGAGTATCTTTTTCTAGTACATGTCAAGTATCTATTTTGAAGTCTTGATCGATTTTGGGGGTTGGGAAGGATCAGGTGATGGTTTTGGGTGTGATTTGATTTTTCGTCTAGAACATCAAAAATCCTTCAGGATGCTCCAAAATGACTCATCTATATCTATAATGATAGATCTTGATTAGGAGTATCTTTTTCTAGTACATGTCAAGTATCTATTTTGAAGTCTTGATCGATTTTGGGGGTTGGAAGGATCAGGTGATGGTTTTGGGTGTGATTTGATTTTCGTCTAGAACATCAAAAATCCTTCCAGGATGCTCCAAAATGACTCATCTATATCTATAATGATAGATCTTGATTAGGAGTATCTTTTTCTAGTACATGTCAAGTATCTATTTTGAAGTCTTGATCGATTTTGGGGGTTGGGATGGATCAGGTGATGGTTTTGGGTGTGATTTGATTTTCGTCTAGAACATCAAAAATCCTTCAGGATGCTCCAAAATGACTCATCTATATCTATAATGATAGATCTTGATTAGGAGTATCTTTTTCTAGTACATGTCAAGTATCTATTTGAAGTCTTGATCGATTTTGGGGGTTGGGAAGGATCAGGTGATGGTTTTTGGGTGTGATTTGATTTTCGTCTAGAACATCAAAAATCCTTCAGGATGCTCCAAAATGACTCATCTATATCTATAATGATAGATCTTGATTAGGAGTATCTTTTTCTAGTACATGTCAAGTATCTATTTTGAAGTCTTGATCGATTTTGGGGGTTGGGAAGGATCAGGTGATGGTTTTGGGTGTGATTTTGATTTTCGTCTAGAACATCAAAAATCCTTCAGGATGCTCCAAAATGACTCATCTATATCTATAATGATAGATCTTGATTAGGAGTATCTTTTTCTAGTACATGTCAAGTATCTATTTTGAAGTCTTGATCGATTTTGGGGTTGGGAAGGATCAGGTGATGGTTTTGGGTGTGATTTGATTTTCGTCTAGAACATCAAAAATCCTTCAGGATGCTCCAAAATGACTCATCTATATCTATAATGATAGATCTTGATTAGGAGTATCTTTTTCTAGTACATGTCAAGTATCTATTTTGAAGTCTTGATCGATTTTGGGGGGTTGGGAAGGATCAGGTGATGGTTTTGGGTGTGATTTGATTTTCGTCTAGAACATCAAAAATCCTTCAGGATGCTCCAAAAATGACTCATCTATATCTATAATGATAGATCTTGATTAGGAGTATCTTTTTCTAGTACATGTCAAGTATCTATTTTGAGGTCTTGATCGATTTTGGGGGTTGGGAAGGATCAGGTGATGGTTTTGGGTGTGATTTGATTTTCGTCTAGAACATCAAAAATCCTTCAGGATGCTCCAAATGACTCATCTATATCTATAATGATAGATCTTGATTAGGAGTATCTTTTTCTAGTACATGTCAAGTATCTATTTTGAAGTCTTGATCGATTTTGGGGGTTGGGAAGGATCAGGTGATGGTTTTGGGTGTGATTTGATTTTCGTCTAGAACATCAAAAATCCTTCAGGATGCTCCAAAATGACTCATCTATATCTATAATGGTAGATCTTGATTAGGAGTATCTTTTTCTAGTACATGTCAAGTATCTATTTTGAAGTCTTGATCGATTTTGGGGGTTGGGAAGGATCAGGTGATGGTTTTGGGGTGTGATTTGATTTTCGTCTAGAACATCAAAAATCCTTCAGGATGCTCCAAAATGACTCATCTATATCTATAATGATAGATCTTGATTAGGAGTATCTTTTTCTAGTACATGTCAAGTATCTATTTTGAAGTCTTGATCGATTTTGGGGGTTGGGAAGGATCAGGTGATGGTTTTGGGTGTGATTTGATTTTCGTCTAGAACATCAAAAATCCTTCAGGATGCTCCAAAATGACTCATCTATATCTATAATGATAGATCTTGATTAGGAGTATCTTTTTCTTGTACATGTCAAGTATCTATTTTGAAGTCTTGATCGATTTTGGGGGTTGGGAAGGATCAGGTGATGGTTTTGGGTGTGATTTGATTTTCGTTCTAGAACATCAAAATCCTTCAGGATGCTCCAAAATGACTCATCTATATCTATAATGATATATCTTGATTAGGAGTATCTTTTTCTAGTACATGTCAAGTATCTATTTTGAAGTCTTGATCGATTTTGGGGGTTGGGAAGGATCAGGTGATGGTTTTGGGTGTGATTTGATTTTCGTCTAGAACATCAAAAATCCTTCAGGATGCTCCAAAATGACTCATCTATATCTATAATGATAGATCTTGATTAGGAGTATCTTTTTCTAGTACATGTCAAGTATCTATTTTGAAGTCTTGATCGATTTTGGGGTTGGGAAGGATCAGGTGATGGTTTTGGGTGTGATTTGATTTTCGTCTAGAACATCAAAAATCCTTCAGGATGCTCAAAATGACTCATCTATATCTATAATGATAGATCTTGATTAGGGAAGTAATCTTTTTCTAGTACATGTCAAGTATCTATTTTGAAGTCTTGATCGATTTTGGGGTTGGGAAGGATCAGGTGATGGTTTTGGGTGTGATTGATTTTCGTCGTAGAACATCAAAAATCCTTCAGGATGCTCCAAATGACTCATCTATATCTATAAGATAGATCATGATAGGAGTAATCTTTTTCTAGTACATGTCAAGTATCTATTTTGAAGTCTTGATCGATTTTGGGGGTTGGGAAGGATCAGGTGATGGTTTTGGGTGTGATTTGATTTTCGTTCTAGAACATCAAAAATCCTTCAGGATGCTCCAAAATGACTCATCTATATCTATAATGATAGATCTTGATTAGGAGTATCTTTTTCTAGTACATGTCAAGTATCTATTTTGAAGTCTTGATCGATTTTGGGGGTTGGGAAGGATCAGGTGATGGTTTTGGGTGTGATTTGATTTTCGTCTAGAACATCAAAAATCCCTCAGGATGCTCCAAAATGACTCATCTATATCTATAATGATAGATCTTGATTAGGAGTATCTTTTTCTAGTACATGTCAAGTATCTATTTTGAAGTCTTGATCGATTTTGGGGGTTGGGAAGCGATCAGGTGATGGTTTTGGGTGTGATTTGATTTTCGTTCTAGAACATCAAAAATCCTTCAGGATGCTCCAAAATGACTCATCTATATCTATAATGATAGATCTTGATTAGGAGTATCTTTTTCTAGTACATGTCAAGTATCTATTTTGAAGTCTTGATCGATTTTGGGGGTTGGGAAGGATCAGGTGATGGTTTTGGGTGTGATTTGATTTTCGTCTAGGAACATCAAAAATCCTTTAGGATGCTCCAAAATGAGCTCATCTAAATCTATAATGATAGATCTTGATTAGGAGTATCTTTTT
>NW_026605585.1:0-39105 GCF_945859685.1 Eupeodes corollae | reverse complement strand
TTTACCACCTAAACCTTTAGCTCCTTGATACATTTTATTTTGTGGCTGCGTTCGTCAAAGTCAAGACGCAAAATTTACCAAGTTTTGGTATAATTCTCGACCTAATATCCTTCTACACAATCTTATGGAATATACTGATATTCTATGTAAATCTGGCATTCCGTAGAAATTTCATTGAAACAGTGGAATCAAAAATAGTAATTGGAAGTTGCTTGAACAAAACATCCATTTTGAAAAAACGATTGTATATATTTTTCCAGTTTTATTGAACGCTTTATAAGATCATGAGGGTTTGATTAAACAAATTAAATTATTAACATACAACTTTAGCAGATCAACTGTCAAAAATTCTAAAATTCCTACCATTTTCAAGAATGTTAAATATTCTTTTGGTTCTTTAAAAATAAATCTACAGAATACAAACAATGGTGTTCAAACCCTTGTCTTACTAATTGCATAATTTTATTTTACCAACTCTAAACAAGTAAGATTGAACTGAAATCAAAAAAATTAACATTGACAAGCTTCCCGTCTGCAATCTAATGTTCTACCAAATGGGCTATTGACCATTTAACGATCATTCATTAAGCTTACTACCATAACAATGCTAATAGATTGTTAAGAATTTAATTTTGTTTAAATAAATTATTCATTAAATAAAAACAACTTGAGTCAAGGGATTTTGTTAAATATTTCTTTTCGTAAAGTAAAACAACAAGAACAACAAAAATTAAAACATTGAACAACAACAAAACCGACACCTTTCGACAACTTATAGAAAATTTAACATAAATTAGTCAGCAAAATTATTCTATGTGCCTTGAGTTGTTTCAAATATAATGGCGGCAACAACAACACTATGCGACGAACGACGACGACGACGCGGTGGAACATTGATGGCAGCAGCGCATGGTGACGATGGTGGCGGTGGTGGTGGCGGCTGCAGCGGCAATGTGTTGTTGCATGTGGCAGTGCCACAGCCTAAACGCTACCCTACACGTAATAAATGTTAAACAGCCTGAACGATCATGATTAACATTATGAAACGCGATCGGAACAACTTTTTGTTCCCGCTCCCGTCCGGCCCGTCCCGTGTCGTCGCTTTGTCGTCGTATCGTAGTTCGTCTATAAAGAGTTCTGCTCGAGACTCAAGACTTGGGATTCTCGGTACTGCTGTTGGTATTGCTGGGTTGTACCTCACCATACCATCTTGCTAGGGTCTTCGGTGTGGCGCAACATGAGCATTTGGCCGCCTCTCTATGCTTTAATTATATAAATAATCTGCAACTCTTGCCATGTGGATTTATTGGATTTTTATTCGATTTACTTTAAATGTAACACATCCAAGATTCAAGCCATCGTTCGTCGCTCGGCCATCGGTTGTTGGTTGACGGAGAGCGGATGCGGGAGCAGGCTTAAGGATGAAACGGCAGGGACGTCTTAAAGGTAGGTAGAGGTACCTTCCTATAAAGCTGCACCTATATTGGATCACAGCATGATTTAGCCTTGTTTTGGCCACGATTTTTGTTCGCCGTTATTGCGCTATTAGATGCTGTAAGTGAACGAGTGATAAATGGTACCAGGGAGAGAGGGCAGGGCTTTGAACATTGGAACAGAGCGACGACGACGGTGACGGTGATGGTGACGTTTGGTGGCGGCATCATCATCGTCATAGTCGGTCGGTCGAAGTCTTATATTGGACAGGGAAATTGTGGCTAAAAGAGACATGGACACGGACAAGGTGGTCCAGAAGGAAATCGTATCTTTTAGCCAAACCGAAAAAGACCGTAGTTGACAAACGAACATGATGCAGTTGAATCAAATTTAAGTTTATTAGATAATCAGTATCAGATCGAAATTATGCTCGAGCAGAAGTGATAAATGTCCAAGTCCCCAGGTGGTGTGGTGCGGTGGTTTCATCCAAATAACAAGCGGCCATTGGGACATGTAAATGTAAAGGTACTTTGTGTGCATTCCAAAAGTGCACACATTCACAATCAAACATCAGTACAGTGATTCATTTTGCTAAAATATGTTTGATGTAGAGGATGTTTTGTATTTTGTATCTATAAACTGATTGTATACGACTATTAAAACGAAATCAGATGTCAAGATATTTGAATCTTTGCTTAAGAGAGTTAAGGTTTTATTATGTGGATGATGGCAGTTTTGACAGATTAACATTGGATTGGCTGTTCTCATAAATTAATTCTTTTAAGTGTCTTTGAAATGGATTAACTTGACATTAAGAAACCACAGCTTACTTGTTTGAGAAAAATGTCAAATATGTATCAAAGTAAGTATCTTGTTCAACCCAAAATGTCAAGTGTAATAATCTTACTTTCTCCAAAACGAGTTAAGATATGCTCCCTTTTTCGGTGAGATGAACCATTAGATCGCCAGTGGACATATTGCTGCAAAAGCCGTATTGTCGGTCATTAAGAAGATTTCGATTTTCAAGATATTTTTCGAGCTGATAATTATTCAGCGTTTCCATGACCTTAGAGAATATGGACGGATATACTATCGGTCAGTTATTAGAGGGTGAAGAAGAGGGGTCTTTTTTTGGGTTGGGATGGAAAAATGCTATTTCCATCCGCTCGGAAAGAGACCTGAGGAGAAGGCCTGATGAAAAAGTTTGCGAAGTGGTTTTGCCAGCGTTGAAGGACACCTCGTAAGACCGGAATAGCAGATTGAAGTATGTTAAGATCTTTTAATAATGTCGACATCATACGAGTGCGAAGAAATACTTGGCTCATATAATCACTAACGAGCTCAATGACAGGCGGAGTCACTCACTGGCAGCTTTGAATTGATGGTGAATTGCCTAGCGAAGAGATTAGCTTTCTCTGAAAAGCCAAAAAATGGAGTGTCATTGACAACGAGCGTAGGAACCGGGAAAGAATTAATCATGTTTTTTAAAAATGACCAAAAGTTTTTATTGTCTTTGGGACATTTCAGTATTTTTTGCGGTAATTTTTGATCATTCGGCCGTCGAATATAGGCGTTGCGTAATTTCCTGGCTTGCTTGCCAAACGGTTCTCCTGGGAACTCTTTCTTTAACTGGAGGGTTTTGATACTATAAATTAGCAGACAAAACATAATGGTCAGATGTGCCTAGCCTAGAGAAGATAGAACACTATAATAGTGTATTTTTTAGGGTCAGAGGTAAGAGACAAGTCAATAGTGTTTTCTGCTTTTCCCTTCACGTCCGATATAAGAGGACACAAGCGTCCACAGGTTTTTTCTCAAAGCCCACCTCTGTCTATCAAGTCCTACTCTCACCTCCCCGCGGTGAACATCGTGTGCCTAGTACCTCAACAGGAGATTGGGTTCTAATCCCAGTGGAAAATTGTTGGTGGCAGCAAACGAGAGAGGGGGAATAGGTGTTCCTACTAAGACACCTCTCCTCATCCAAATGGCAGCGGATGAATTCTCGATATGGAATCAACGGCGGCGTCTACACTTCCAGTAAGGTTGAACTACTTAGTGAACACCTTTTAGGCCTTCTTCGACATATTCGGAGCCCAGGCCTGTAAGGAGCGAACTTCGGATCTGTACGTGGAATGTAAGGTCACTTAATAGACCACGTGCAGCCGAACAATTAGAGGAGACCCTTAATTGCTGCAAGGCAGATATTACCGCCATTCCAAAAGTGCGATGTGATGGGCCGGGCAAAAATAGGATGAAAAACTGTGATATTTACTTTGGTGACTGCTAATACGAAAACCAACAGCGCTTATTTGGATGTGGCTTCATCATTGGAGCCAGACTAAGGCAAGAAGTCTTGAGCTATAGGTACAGCGGGGCGAAACGTCATTGTAGCCACTAGGCGTTTTTCACACCTCAACATCCACAAAGGAACTTAAAGTTCTCCAGATCAATCTACTGTCAACCAGATTGACCATATTGAGATCGACGCCAGACACTCTTCCAGCATAATGGATGTCCGAACCTTCAGAGGAGTTAACATCGACTCGGACCACTACCTCGTTCTACCCAAGGCAAAACATTGAGGTTCTGGGAGAAGGTACAACGTCGAACGGCTACAATCGCCAGAGATCGCCAAATCCTTTTCCGACCGAGTTACTAGTAACCTCTCTCGAAGTTCTCTGGCACCAATACAATGTATCACAATTCAGTGGCAACATTGCCAAGATGCAATCAGAGAAGCCTCCTCTGATGTGCTGCGTTTCAAACAGCCACCAACAAGAAACCCCTGGTTTGATGAGGAATGTCGGCAGGCAAATGCAGCCAAACAACAGGCACGCAAAGCGGCGCTGTATAAAAGGACGAGAGCTGCTCATGAGCTCTATGAGCAGAAGAGGCGAGAGGAACACCGACTTCTCAAAAGGAAAAAGAGAGGGCATGAGAAGCGTACGATCGAAGATGTTGAGAGGTTCAATAGCAGGAATGAAGTTCAAACGTTTTATGAATAGGTGAAACGAAATTCACTAATACATAAACCTAGAACCGAAGGCTGCAAAGACGAAAATGGAAACATCATAGTGGAACCGCAGTCAATGCTGAGGATATGGAAGGATCACTTCTGAAGACTGTATAACAGCGACGACGAACTGAATTTCGCTGTCAGGCAGGATGATCCATTCAATATAGACGACGAAAACCAACAATCCCGTCCTCCCGACTTAGACGAAGTAAAGATTGCCATATATAAGTTGAAGTCTAATAAAGCCGCTGGAGCGGATGGCTTGAATGCCGAGCTGTTTAAAGCAGCTGGAGATCAGTTGGTTAGGAGCATGCACCAACTTATCTGTAAGATATGGTCGGAAGAATGCATGCCCGATGAATGAAACCTTAGTATTGTTTGCCTGATCCTGAAAAAAGGAGACCCTCTTAACTGCACCAACTATAGAGGAATCAGTCTACTTAACATCGCCTATTAAAACTTTTCTGCTGTTAGATGTGAACGTCTAAAGCCCATCGTCAACTGTTGAGGAAAGTCCACAGTTGATCAAATATTCACATTACGCCAGATCCTGGAAAAAACCCAAGAACACCAAATCGACACCCACCATCTTTTCATCGATTTCAAGGGCGCATATGACAGCATCTACAGGGGCGATCTGTATAGAGCCATCTCTAGTTTTGTCATCCCTGCCAAACTCATCCGTTTGGGCAGGATGACCATGGAGAATTCACGCTGCTCCCTAAAAGTTGGAAACAACTTAACAGAACCTTTCGATGTCAAAGGTTTTAGACAAGGTTATGCACTGTCATCTGATTTTTTTAACATCGTGCTTAATGTCAACACACGTCAACACTAGAGGCACTATCTTTCAAAAGTCCGTGCAATTACTGGCATATGCTGATGACATTGACATAATCAGAAGAACTCAGCGTGATGTCAATGGGGCTTTTGTGAGTATTAAGGCAGAGGTTGCAAAAATGGGTTTAACGCTTAATGACGGGCAAACAAAGTACAAGGTGTCGTCAAGAAAGGACAAACACCACCGACATCTTGGTCAAAATGTCACCATCGACAGACGTAACTTTGAGGTAGTCAAAGACTTCTTCCACCTAGGCTCCGCTGTAAACGCAGAAAACAACACCAGCGCTGACTGCTGAGATCAAACGCAAAATAACTCTTGCTAACCACTTTTTTTCTAGACTAAGAAAGCAATTGAGTGGTAAAATCCTCTCTCGAGGTACCAAAGTGTTAATATATAAGACCCTTATCATCCCCGTGCTGCTATACCGTGCAGAAACATGGACTATGACGAAAGCGGATGAAAGCACCTTGGGTCGCTTCAAGAGAAAAGTTCTTCGTGTGATCTACGGTCCCGTAAGCATGAAAGGGGAGTGGAGGAGAATATGGAACGACGAGCTGTACGGGCTGTATAACGATATAGACTAAGCCAGTAGGGTAAAAGTCCAACGACTAAGATGGCTGGGTCACGTGACCTCAACTTACTTGGAGTGCGAAACTGGAGACATCTAGCTAGGGACCGAGCTAGATGAAGAAGTTTTTTGGGTGAGGCTTTAGTTCACACAGGACTGTAGCGCCACCTTAACAAAAAAAAACATAAACATCTTTTTAAAAATCTTTAGTGACCTTGAAACGTCGAGAAATGTAAAAAATGTCAATTAGACAAATCAGACTAGTTACAAAAACTTCCTATGGGAAGTAAAAAAGAATTGATGCAAAGACCATATTGTGGTATGAGCTGATAAGCACGTGTTTCACGTGTGGAATGTGCGTACTGAAAACTGGTAAAACTTCAATTACTGAGTTCATATTTTCCTTCGTTCATTTAATAAAAATGTGGTTATTAAAAATTACTCGTACATAATATCAGCTTTAAATTCGCATCCAGACACTTTTGGCTATAAGCAGTTATTTTTACAACTTTAGGCGCCTATAAAATAGGTAAATTTTTATTTACGTTAGAAACGTGTTCTACGCAAACATAATCAATTTTGTTTCTCAAAACATTTTTGTAGCAAAACATTAAACAATCTTAAGAATACTTTAAAAAACATAAAAAAAAATATGTAATAACAATAAACTGAAAATTTTTTTTGAAAAACTAAAATAACTCCAACATTCCTCGGCAAATGCTTTGAACTCCCCTACATTCTCGACAAACCCACATCCCATAGCTTCTAGCAGTTTAATAAAAAAAACATATAACTCCTGCTGACAGTAAAATTAATTGAAATATTAAAATTCCAATAGAAACTATAAAATAAAACTTTTTTCATTTTTAATACTCGTATATTGAACCTCAATACAGAACTACATGACTGTCAATCTCAAGCCGCGGTGTTTTGAACACATTTCAAATGTCTGACTTTATTCACCTATGCAGCGGGCCAGGCGGGCTATTTAGTCATCAGGCAGGAGCAGCGTGTGTGCAAGCAAACACTTTTAAATACAATATGCCTCTGTATTCACATGCAATGCATTAGATACTCGTATACATACCTATAGACGGTATATAAGTTTTTCTATTTTCAAAATTAAACAAACGACTTAACAAAAAGTCCAAAAGTGAACGTTTTTATTGCGTTAGCGCCCAACTGAGTTTAAAAGCTGCTGCCACCAGCTTCGATTGAAAAATTATTACTGCACACGCTTTCGTGAAGGTGATTCAATCCACATCATATAGCCGCCATATCAGTCTACCGCACCACACGGCACCGCACGTTCTATATAAATATTGTAAACAGTAGGTACGATATACCTACGAATAGATAGGTTTAAAGCGTGTCCAATCGCCAATATAGCCCAACCGCTAGAGCCCGAACCGTAGGAGTCCTACCCTAGATCCGGTTTTACGAGTATTTTATTGAAATATTTTTTCTCCATAAATTTAATTAAAATCTCAATCAAAATGTAGAGCGTTTCCTGTGTGTGAATCGATTGTGAAATCGATCTGGATAGCGAATTATGCAATTCTGCCAATGCCAATATATGTAGGTACCTACTTTTACCTCAGTTCTTGAATAAAAGCCGCTCTCTCTATGTATCCACCCCACCGCCATCGCCATCACCCCCACATGGAATTTAATATTATTTACGTTCATACGTACCTACAGTGTATACCACCACTGTTCGTCGGTCGTCGCTCGTTCATTCGTTCATTTTCGAAAAAAGGATTTATGCCCGAAACGACAATGTAATCGAATATTTACGAATCACAGTCCCTGGGGGAGCAGCGAGCAGGACGAGATATGGGGGATTCGGATTGAATAATTTGCTCATATCAATCGACAATCACACACGTTCGAAATGATATGTTGTGTTCGATTGTTCACCGTCACAACACAATACAAAAAAAAACAACAACAAAAAACATAGAAGCAAATAGAATGAATTGTGCAATCAAAATTGACAGTTTGACGATGGAGTTTTTAAATCTCCATGTGCTTCTTTCATTTTGGGTGCATGATTCTGTGGTTATCACCCACCATCCACATGCCTTGCCGCATGCCTCATGGAGGCAAGTTGGTCGCCTCGAATTGAATGAGGCAGCGAAGGGAGTTATTGCTTTCGATGATGGGGCTTGTGAAACATACTTTTCAGTGTGACATTCATGTCAGTTTGGAGTATTTCTAGATTCTATGGATATTGTTTTTTGATGGTTCTTTAATTTGACAATCTATTGATTGAATAAGATTGGCAGAGAAAGAATGTGGATTCGAATTACATGAACAAACATAGGAGTAGAAGTGGTATGACGGAAGAAATCAAAATTATTGTGGTATTGCGATTTATTAAAAAAAACTGTCGTTTTTGATTTGAACATTTTTGATACGCATCCCTAAGGAATTGTTTTTTAAATTCGATTAAAATCAACTCGCTACACAATATTCAGCAAACGATTCATAGCTTTTTGTTCTTTGATTGAAGAAATATTAGGATTGGAAAAATAAAATACACTGGACTAGGTCGCATGTACTTGCAAATATTGAAAGGTACAATAGGCTTATTTTTCAACAACAGCAAATTTATGCTGGGCTTTTAAAAGTTTTAATACTAGTTAGAACAAGGATTTTTCCAAGAGACGTGCTTATCAAATTGTAATTGTTAATTTTTAGTGCTTTTTTTGTTCAGCAGAAAACTAATGGTTTTGTAAAATAATATGGTATTTGATGAAATTTGTAGTTAAGTTAAAAGAAGTTAAATCTTTAAAAAAGCTAACTATCCTTTCTTAAGTCTTTCAAGCTCTTTTTCGCTACAAAAATACTGATTTTAAGAAGATACTTAAGGAAAACTGGGACGGTCTCAATAATTACTTCAGGATCTTTGACTGCTCACTATGCTTCCTCGATAGTGACGTTGACGCCATTGCTGATATGATCACAAGTTTAATTCTCCTGGGAATGAGAACTTTTATACGAAACAGGGTTAAGAGTATCAGACCCAAGGAAAACGCATTTTTTTTTTTTTATAATTAGCAAACACTAAAAGGGTTTTTTATACCTTTAATAAGCCAAAGACACAGTGTGAGCATTAGGAAAAGAGGGAAGGGTTGGATAGGAAGTGTCGGTGTACATTGGTTTTAAATTTCTGAACATTGCAATGACAGGGAAAGATAGAGCGTGGCAAGGCGTTCCACATTCGCGTAGTACGGCTAAAAAAAGAATCTCTGTACTTCATAGTACGTCCGAAGTTGGGCTCAAGGGTAAACTGATGGGCATTCCTAGAAGCGCGGGTATTACGGTCAAATTGTTTAAGGGGAGGAGTGCAACTGGCTATTTCACTAGAGCATAGTCCGTTAAAATAACGGTAAAAAAGGGTGAGGCAAGAAATCTTGCGTCGATGTTCGAGTGATGTAAACGAGTTGATGATGTTAATGTCACCAATCATTTTAAAAGCTCTTTTTTGAATACTGTCCAAGAGGCTTAAATAAGTTACTGGAGCACCAGCCCAGAGATGAGAGTTATATTCAAGTTTCGGACGTATATAGGTTTTGTAGATTGTAGCCAGATCAGACGGAGAAAAAAATTTCTTGCAACGTCTCAAAAAAACCTAGAGATCTTGCGGCATTTTTGGCAACATCGCGTATGTGATCGCTCCACAATAGGTGGTTGCTGATGCACATTCCGAGGATGTCGAGATTTTCTGTTTCGTTGATGCAAGTGCCACTCGTAGATAGTGGCAAAGACGGTTTATCTCGCTTTAACGATGCAAGACAGCATTGCGTTTTCGAAGCATTAAATTCCACACGATTTTTTATTCCCCATTGTACAATGCTGTGTAAGTCGAAATTTAATGAGCTAATCATATTTTGCCGTTGCAGTTCCACATCCGAAGATTAGGGTTGTGAGTCTGGAAACGAATATGAAAAGCTAAGAGTGCTATCGTCAGCGAAACAATGTCTTGGATTAGAAGTAGCAGACAGGAGATCATTTATGAAAATGAGGAAGAGGGTCGGAGACAAAACGGAGCCCTGGGGCACACCAGCGTTTATTTTATGAGTTTCAGACTTGAATCCGTCCAAAACAACTTGTATTGAACGGTTCGAAAGAAAATTTCTAATCCAACGAAGAAGAGATTCGTCGATACCGAAATGGTTCGATGCGAGCTGTAAAGAGGTTATTAGGGCCAAAGAGGTAAGTTTCCGTTGCTATAAAGCCAACCGTACTGAAGAAAGCCGGAAAAAGTTCAAACAAACCAGGAAATTCTTCAACGCCCATATTTGACGGACCAAAATATACTGCAATGTCCCAAAAGCAGTACAAATTTTTGGTCATTTGTAAAAACTTGAAAAATTCTTCCTCTTCTTCGGTTCCTACGCTCGTTGTCAATGACACTCCTTTTGTTAGCTCTTTAGAGAAAGCTAATCTCTTTGCTAGGCAGTTCGCCGCCAATTCTACGCTGTAAGTGAGTGTTATGACTTCGCCTGTACTTGAGCGAGTTAGTGATTCTATGGGACCAATCTTTTTTCGCACTCGTATTGTGGCAAGAGTCCTAAGAGATCTAAACAAACGTAAATCCGCTGGTCCGGATGGTATCCCCGCTATTGTTCCAGAGAGGTGTTCTTCAAAGCTGGCAAAACCATTGCGTAAGCTTTTTCATCTGTCCTACTCCTCCGGTCTCGTTACGAGTGGATGGAAAACGGCATTTGTCCAGCCTATTCCCAAAAAAGGCGAATCTTCCTCACCCTCCAACTACCGACCGATTGCACTTACGTCCCTCCTTTCCAAGGTCATGGAAACGCTGATTAATTATCAGCTCAAGAAATATCTTGAAGTTCAAAAGCTTCTTAATGACCAATACGGCTTTCGTAGCAATAGGTCCACTGGTGATCTCATGGTTCATCTCAGCGAACAGTGGAGCAAATCTTTACATCGTTTTGGAGAAAGTAAGATTATTGCACTTGATATTTCAAAAGCATTTGATATGGTTTGGCATTAGGCTCTTTAATCGAAAATGCGTGCTTTCAGTTTTTATGAATCTCTGCTTCATTGGATTAGTAATTACCTTTCGGATCTTTCAATACAAGTACTTTTGGATGGATTCAAGTCTGAATGCTGGTGTGCCCCAGGGCTCTGTCTTACCGCCAACACTCTTTCTCATTTTTATTAATGATCTCCTGTCTGCAACATCTAATCCAATACATGGTTTCGCTGACGATAGTTCTCTTAGCTTTTCTTATTCGTTTTCAGATTCACATCCCTCTTCTTCGGATGTGGAACTGCAAGGAAAAAATGTGAAAAGCTCATTAAATTCCGACCTAAACAGCATTGTTCAGTGGGGATTAAAAAACCCCGTATAATTTAATGCTTCGAAAACCCAATGCTGTCTTGTATCGTTAAAGCGAGATATACCCCCTTTGCCATTATCCATTGATGGCATTTGCATCAATCGCTATGTGTGTCACCAACCACCTCTTGTGGAATGATCACAAACGCAATGTCGCCAAAAATGCTGCAAGGTGTTTGGGTTTCCTTAGGCGATGTAACAAATATTTCAAACCTTCTGATCTGGCTGTTATTTACAAGACTTACATACGTCCAAAGCTTGAGTATAACTCCCATCTCTGGGCTGGTGCTCTTGCAACTTACTTAAGCCTCTTGGATAGTATTGAACGTAGAGCATTTAAATTGATTGATGATACTATCATCATAAGTTCATTTACTTCGCTTGAACATCGTCGTAAGGTCTCTTGTCTGACCCTTTTTTAACGTTATTTTAACGAATTATGCTCTAGTGATGTAGCCAGTTGCATCCCTGAAACAGTTCAACCGTAATACTCGCGCTTCTAAGAATGCTCATCAGTGTATCCATGAGCCCAACTTCGGCCGTACTGTCAAATTCAGAGATTCGTTCTTTAGCCGTACTACGCGAATGTGGAATGCTTTACCACACTCCGTCTTTCTTTCTAGTCATTGAAATATTCAGGAATTCAAAACCAATGTGCACCGACATCTCCTTTTAAACCCTCTCTCCTCTTCCCAGTGCTCACACTGTGCATCTGCATAATAAGGGTAGTAATATCCCCTTGAGTGTGTGTTTATTATAAAGAAAAATAGTATAGTTCTAGTCCAATTACTAAGACTTTTTAATAAAAGGAGACCTTGCTTAAAATCCGGTATATCTGATATTTTGGTTACTTGATTTTGATGTTGGCTTCATTAATAATTAAGTTTCCGATTTCAAGGGAAGTACGCAGGACTTCCAAAAACAGTCAAATGATGTCTTAAGCTTAATTCTTCGAGGCCGAAAATTATTCTCAAGGTAATATCATTTGTTGTTCAGAAAATGTTCATAAAGGTTCTAAAGAGTGATTTTTTAGCTATTATCTTTTTGGCAATACTGGTTTAACCAGCTGACACTCGCTTCGTGTTTTATTTCACTGTCAAACATCTTTTATTTGGTCTGTAATTTAACTACAAATGGTTTTGCAAACGAACAAAAAAGCCATAAACGAGGTGTTTCTTTGAAAACCAAGCAAAAAAACAGGCTTTCCCTCTTCTACCAAAACGTAAGGGGACATCGTAGTAAAACTGCTCACATTTTTCTTAGCTCCCAATTATTTCCACATGACGGAATCGTTTTGACAGAAACTTGACTCAATTCAAGCTTTTCCGACAAAAAACTTTTCGGTCAAGAGTTCGATGTTTACAGAAATGATCGTCTTGAGGTGTTCTCATAGCGGTAAAAAATACACATTTCTCGTATTCTGTATCTTTTCCGTTTAAACTATAAACTGAACTGGTCTGCGTAAAGTAAATGGCACAGACTGAGACTATTTTCATACTAAACGTTAATATTTCTCCAAAAAGTTTAGAGTCTGTTCATAATGAACTCCCTTTGGCATTAGAATTTCTTATCAGTTTCTCCTGCTTGGACACCAATATTTTACTTCTAGGTGTTTTTAATTTACCAAATTTTGACTGGATTCTGTCCAAACACGAATCCTTTCTTAAAGCCTCTTTTTCTTCTTCACAATTGGAACTATCTCTTCTCGATAAAATCCTTCTTTCTGACTTACAGCAAACAAGCTGTATTAAAAACTAAAAAATATTAGCACTCTTGTTGTAGAATCTTGATCAGGAATTACTAATATTGATAAATATCACCCCCTTGGACATTTTTTCTGACTTCCTTTTATTGCTCAAATAATTATTTTGATTTCAGAAGAGCTAATTTCCTATTGCTGTCTGAAGATTTAACCATTTCTGGAATTGCTGATTCCTTAGCATTGTCTAATATTGATGAAGCAGTTTCAAGTTGTTATGAGATCTTTAATAATTATTTAGAAAAATAACATACTCTTAAAGAAATCAAGAAATACAAACTTTAGCCACCCTCTTGGCTCAAGTGAAGTTCTTATATTTGCTGATGACATGCACATATTTAAGATAATAAAGTCCACCCATGATCGTATTTTTTTACGAGCCGACATTGATAGTTTCACATTTTGGTGAGGGAAAAATAGCCTTTTACTCAACCCTTTAAAATGCCACCAAAGGCGAAAACTTTTACTAAAAACCGAATAGGTAGTGTATTTGATAATTGTTCTTTGCTTGGTTTTATAAATCGCTGGGCAAAGGAGTTCAATGATCCATATGTTAAGCTTTCTTTGTACAATTGGCATGTTCGTCCTCATCTTGAATATGCTTCGCAGGTATGGACTTCCTATTACTAAATTCATAGAAAACGTATTGCATCAATTCAACATAATTTCACTCGGTTTGCCCTAAAGAGTCTTCCTTGGAATTCTTCAAATGCAATCCCTCCATCAAAGGCGTGTAAATAATGACTTAATAATTCTTTACCAACTCATTAATGGTGAATTTGATGCACCTTATTTGCTATCTTGTGTACTTTTGAATTACATAGGCGGAAGAATTACTTTGGGAAGAATGAAGGTTTAAGTCGAATAAGCATTTTATATAACTTAAAATGTTTATCGATTAATTAAAATATAATAAGTTGGGATTAAAATCATTGTTTAGAACAAGTTCTCCACTTTCGTAAACGTCTTTATTTTATTTTTGTTTGTACACTGTAATAATTCTTGTTAAATGTTAACAATTATTATGTTTTGCATTTTGTGGGTGTGTTAGGTTATAGTTGTATTATTTTCTTGCTAACAACTAACGCATGCACTTATGATGAGCCTCTGATCGTAGTTTGACGCTTGCTATAAGCCTAATACTTTCTGAAAGCTTTGATGTGTAAAATTATTATTCGGATCAATTTGTTGTCAATTTTAGTGTACCTCGGGGAAGTCACTTAGGTCTAATTTTATTTATAAATTATTTGGTTTAATCACAGACATTTGTCCGTCCTTATTTGTGCTGATGATATTAAGCTTTTTAAAAGTTAATCTTACTGTTTACTTTTGTACGAAGAGTTGTTAATATTTAGTAATGGTAGAATCATGAATATTACACTCAAAAAAGATACCTTTGTTTTTAATTATAATTTTTACGCAATTTAAGTTAAGCATCTGTTAATTTCTGATTTGGGGCTTATAATTGGTACCTGTTGCCACCTTACTATTTCATTCATATAAGAAGACTAGAAGCAAATCAAAAAAGAGGTATACGTATTATAAACTTAACTCCTCGTTCCATATTTTTTTTTTTAAAGGTTATATAATTGTGTGTTCATACATTTTCTGGGTGACAAATATTTTGTTCACATTTTTTGATTCATTAAAAAAATGCAATGTACGTCCGTAAATGTTTTGTTTCAATTCAAAGATATGGCTTAGGTGCACGTTAATAAATAAATAATCTTATGTTTCACTTTATTTTAATACCATTTTAGATATACAGGGTTCGAATCAAGACCTTTCACATTTGCATAAAGAAAAATCAAAGCATTTATTTTCCCAAAATTTGTAACCATTCCTTAAAAATTCTTTAACCTAATAATAAATAAATTATTTAAAGGGTTTAAATCAGAAGATATCAGTGGCTAATTGTTATCAACTCTTCGAAAAATACGGCTGGTTTGTGTAACTTTTCTTGCAAAATCGTCTAAATTATTTATCATAGGTCATAGTCGTAGAGCTCTCTTTTTCAAAAAAGTAAAATGAAATCACACTGTCTTAATTTAGAAGCCGCACTAACCAGTGAGATGATGAGGAACGAGAAGCTTTCCAACCATGAATCTTAGAATTTACTAGCCATAATTGCAACAATTATGCTATGTTTCCGAAATTAAAATGGACTCCATGTCCAGTCCATCCATTAAGATTATTTTTCTATAAGACGCAATTAGAAGAGACACGATGTTGGTGGCAGTGGACTAGCTGCAGCTGAATTAACTCTTGAAATTTAAATTTGTATGCAAAATTCACTGTAACGTCACTTGTGGTTGTGGAATGTATTGTTTCCAAGATAGACTAGGAATCGACAAAATATGGTATTTCTTTAATACTACGGACTACAACACCGATATTCTGAGCGACGCAATCGGTTTCGATTATTCACATTAGTAACTTTTTACGACGGTCTAAATTCAACAACCTAAAAGTGGTTTAGTTTTTCAAACTGTTACTGCAAGAAGTTCCCTGTTTTTGTAGTGAATTTGAACAATAATATTTCAATGCGTTGTTGGAGCGTGGTATCGTTCCACTCCCAGTCACGGCATGATTATTTTTGTCAAATGTTAAAGTTGACAGCTTCAAAAGTAAAAGTGGGCAAAATTGCGAGCTTTTCAAAATGAAACCCTATACATATTTGTTATCCAAAGCATTTGAAGACATTTGCATATATGAATATCTTTAAAAATTCAGTGCTGTTTGAAAAACGTTGGTCCAACATCTTAATACCCTTTTCGATACCAGCGTTATTATCAATAAGAGCTGCATTTGGCTCGTTATAGTAGTACAATACAAACCGAAGTGATTTGGTGAAAAAAATGGACAAAATCAGTTTGTCACGTCTCAATTTCACAACACGTAAAATTTCTAACAGACTGAATATTGTTCAACATTATGTGCCATTGGTTAGAACAGGTTAAAGTTGCTGCCCATGATGGAAAACGGACGCACTTAGTTTAATCGTCCATTGTGATACCATATGAATCTTGAACCTTCCTCCTAAGCTCAATGGAACCAGTTTGAGTCCCTTACGAAACGTGAAAATCTGATTATGCTGATACGATTTAGATCGTTTATATCGTTAAAGAAGAATTTTCCTAGGTAATTCTTGCGTTTTTATGCTAGAGCAGGGCATGTACAGAAAAGGTGAAGAACTGTTTTTTCTTCTTTCTCGTCCATACAGCTTCTGCAAAAGTCATTTGAAAATACGCCTAACAGAGTGGCGTGCTTTATTATCAGACAGAATCTGATTATGACACCTATTATCGAGCTTACATGCGATCTGCTTAGAGATAGCAAGCACCTTGAACGCTTTAAATCTAGTGTTGGCCAGATGTTTTTCGTGGTGACGTTGTTCCACCTGGTGTCTGCCTTCTTCATAGCGTCTTGCATTAGCAACAATTTACAAATAGCGATTGGTATGCCAGTGTGTGCCAAACGTGGTAGGATGGGCTGCTTTGTACAGTTCAAGGCGAGTTCATCTGCGTTACAGTTACCTGGAATGTCTCTATGGCCTGGCACTTAGCAAAGGTGAATATTGCCATCTCCATTAGAGATGATCGACAATAATTGACCATTATAGAGTTTGTAGAGACAGAGTCCAGAGATTTTATAGCGGCCTGACTATCTGAGAAAATACGGATACCAGATGTTGATATCACGTTTTCTTTAAGCCAGGACACGACTTATTTTATTGCCAATATTTCCTCCTTGAACATGCTACAATGATTGGGAAGGTGGAGAGAGACTTAATTTCAGTCGTTCAGAGTACACACCTCCAACAACCCCCTCTTTTGTAATGTGGCATGGCATTTGAAAAAATATCGTGATACCAGTACTACTACCAGGAAAAAAGGCTCAGGGAGGCCAAAAAAGACAACCCCTGTGGAAGTTCGTTTTTTGGTATTGTACAGCCATCGGTATCGGTTCAGGTCTTCGGTGGAGCTTAAAAACGATCTGTGTCGAGCTTCATGCAAAGTAATTCTGTCAAGCTCAGTGAGACAAACGCCCTTGAAAGGTAGGATTAGAGCACTCAACCCGGTACTAAAGTCGGATTTTCCAAAAGAATACAAGCGGTCTTTCGATCTTTTTTGTCTTTTATAGACCATATCAATGTTTTGACTTTTCGTTCTTCTGTTCGATTGCATTCTAGTTAGGTTGTAAAGAATAAGTAATACGTATTTGTTGCTTAATTCTATTTATAGAATTCTTGTATAATATTTGTTTTTAAAAAAGGAACGTATTAAATGAAGAGTTTTCTTATAAAGATATTTAAAAATGATTAAAAATACAATATTTTGTGACAAATAAATTTGGATGTATGAGTGTACAGTGTTTTAAAATACAGAATTCAAAATATACAGCATTATAGCCAAACAGTATCTTATTGTATCACACAGAATTTAGATCATATATAGATTTCTAACGATTTCTTTAGAATAAATGTTTTAAGCTCTTTCCATAGACTAACTACCACTAGCTACATTTATAAATTGACGGATGTTCATTTCCGCTCTTTTAACTATCCACAATCTAGTTCGCTAATGATATGCAAAAATTAAGAAAAAAAACGGAAACGGACAAACATATTAACAACTACTTTCTTGCTTTACAATATTTGCGTGTATGTTTTTTCTCATACGAAACCAATACGTGCCTTCTGTGTCAACAATAAAAAAAAAAGAGTTAACATCCAAGGTTGAACTTTATTGAATCAAAAAACATGAGGAAAAAAATATTGATTCCCATCGAATCAAAATTAAAAATAAATCAATCAAAAAAACATTTCTTGTGCATATTTTTTGTTTGGCTTTCGTATTCAAATGACGCAACATGCAGATAGATTTATCCTTTAAAGCCGCATTGAACAGCAACTGTCAAACCAAAGAAAAATATTCAACCACAGCACAAGAACTATACAATCAACCACATCATACTCTGACAATCTCCTTACTTTGAATATATTGATCAATCAAATCAAATCAATCGATTTGATCAGTAAAAGAAAAAAAGTAACATACCCATCCTAAGCCCGTAAACAACATAACCAAACCATCAACAAACAACAACAATCAACTTATAAACTTCAACAATCTCTCCGCCAACAATAACATTTCGCTAAAGGACAAATTATTTCTTCGAATCGTATGCATAGCTTCGTAGCTTGTAGTGTAGCTAAGCGGGAGCACTACTGCTTCTATATCTTTCATTAATTTGCATGCGGAATTTGTCGTCGTTGTTGTCAGCATAATGTATCCAAACGTACAATCAAAAGTCTTTGCAAAATTTATAGTCTGCCCAAAAAAGGTCTTGAATCGAATCGTAGTCGTCTTGAGCTTAAATACCAACGAACTGTGTGAGTTCGATGGTTAAAAAAAACAACAAATACGAAAAAAGGAGTCCCTCGACAATAGGCTCTATAGACTTCCCTCTCTCTATAAATCGAAAAAAGGAATTACGAGGGTTCAGGGGGTAAATTTGCATCCCATCGCAGAACCATCCGGTCTTTGAAATCCCCACACAAAAATCAGCACAACAAAAATCAACAACAACAACAACAAAACATTCGCTTCATAAGACTTCAAATCGAAATCATAACAATAATGACGATGATGATTGGGGTTAAATAGAAGGTGGGAATTCCTCGCCGATGATGATGATGATGAAGAAGATGACGATGGTGAGGGTGATGATGGTGGCAATGGTTATGGTTATGGTGGATACTCTGCTATAGAGCTAGTGTTGGTGCTGATGTTAATACCTCTGACTATGACTGTAGGTCTGGCTTTGTATAGCCTCTTGCAAGCTAGTCGAAGTCTATGTCTCTCTAAGTCTATTGTGTTATTGTGTTATGGCATATCACGAGATGATGCGATTTTAAATAAGGCAATTAATGAACTAAACGGCAAATGGATTTTTCTTACACCAGTCTCTATTAAACCCAACAAAGAGAGGCACCTATAAGTCTACCTAAAGAGCTATATATTCTACACAATAGAGCGAGGTTTTGAAAACGCGCCTTTGAAAAATTTGTTGATCTTAGTTGAACTCTCGCTGATGCACATAATAAAACAACTTTTGACTTTGGCTGCCATAAGACTGATCCTCTAATTGGTCAGATGGAACAAATAGATAATAGAAAAATGCAATTTTTCATCGAAATGGCAAATGATTTATGTGAATTTTATGTTAAAGTGACGAAATTTTTATATTACTTGATCAAATAATAAAAAAAATGTCTTTGATTAAGAGTTTATATAGCTTAGATTTTAATTGGCACAGTTTGTGTATTTACTTAAAAGTCTAGGTTACATTTAAACACTTGCGACATATAGGATCTACGAGTAGATAGCAAGTTTTGCATTCGTAAAAAATTTGAACTTAAGAAGTTAACTAAACATGACATAACAATGGTAGAAAAGCCAAAAAAGTAGGTCTCTTCAATTCGGGCCACCTTTTCTAGCCCTTATACCCTAAAAATTATGTCAATTGATTTGACAACTATGGTTTTGAGCTGATTTGAGTTAAGCTTTTTTTTTAAGACAAAAATAACAGTACAAATTTGTTGGTAAAAAATCGGAAATTTTAATCTTCTCAAAAACCAAATAAAAGAATTTTTTTAATTTTCAATAAAAATGTTTTTTATTAGTTTGGCTTCTTTGAATGTAAAATATTTGTGCATTGATCCAGAAGGTAAACCTCCAAAAGAACCGTTATTTTGTTTATAATTTTTTTCTAAAACAAATTAGAACTAATCAACCAATTTCAATAATTTGGCTTCACAAGCTCTTATACTATCTAATTGATCAAAAACTTCATTGTTTTTAATTTTGTTTTTTTTTTTAAATATTAAACATTTTCTTTTTCAAAATTCAATATCTTCAAAATGTATCGTTATTTTTTTTAAATTGAAAGTTAAAACGTATATTCATAAACCCTAAATAACTGCGTACTACAAATCTTTGGCTTTAACTGAAACTGGGAAAAATCTATCCATGAAAATTCAATTTAAAAAAACCGCTCTAACGATTTTCAAATAAAAAAATTAGTTTTTTTGAGAAATCAAATGGCATTTATATTTTTTAAAACAAACCCTTTTTGCAGATATAGGCTCGGATGCGAATATATGATAACACTGATAACTTCCTATCCCGTCTGCCGATTTGTCTTGTTTATTATGTATGTAGGTTTAAGTGTTTTGATAAAAAAGTTGTCAGTTCAATTATTCTAGAAATTTGAAAATTATCAAAAATTAAAATATTTTGTTGGTAATTTTCAATTTTCCCAAGAACTAGAAGTTATAAAATCATTTAGTTTTCAGTTTTTGATCGAAAACAAATCAATAAATTTTAAAATAAAAATAATAATCGATAATCTTGAAGTATTGAAAAATTACACTTTAAACCTTTTTTTAACTTTTTTTTAACTAAATTTTGAGTTTAAAATTATTTTTTTCAAAAACTACACATAGTTTTGACTTGATTTAAAAAATTGGGTAACACTCGTAGAACAGGATGTTGGCTTCAAAAAAATGTATTATGCTTAATTGAAGGTATTATAAAAAAAAAAAATAGAGTGTCGCAACAGTCCGTTGAGAACGAACTAGGGCCTAGTGACTTACAACTCTCAACCACTCCTGTGTGCGAGTAATATTGTCAGGAATGGAGGGGACCTACAGTTTATATGCCGATTCCGAACGGCTAATTTGAGAAAGCACTTTTTCATAACAAGAGTTACTCTTGGAGAATTTGTCAATTTCTCGCAAGAGGCAGAACCCGTGAAAAGACTTTAGATGACATAGGCAGGGATCGAACCTAAGACCTCTGGCATGACAGTCCAACTCACTTACCATCATGCCACGGGTACTACAATTGAAGGTATTACCGTTATTTTTTAACCGTTTTTTTTTCCATTTTAAATTATATTTTTTTTAAATTGTCCCTCCCGCCTAAACGGAGGGAGATAGACCTCACTCGCAGAGAAAAAAATTTTTGTTTTTAACTGTTCTACACAAATCCGTTATAATATCTTGTCACCTGAACTATCATACTCTTGCCCAAAAACGTTATTTTTCGTTGCACAAAATTATTTTGTAGATAAAATCATTTTTTGTTCCTAAACTATTCGAGATGAGGTTTTTTTGATCAATATAAAAACCGTTAATTTTTACGAAAATCGAGCTCCAGCACATCTTCGATTCGTTAAAGAAAAAGAAGTCAGCTGGTGTCGATGGTATGTCCAACATTGTACTACGACGTTTACCTCAGGAAGCTGTGGACAATTATACCACTCTGTCTAACAACGTTCTGAATAATGCATATTATCTGGTCCGGTGTAAAACAGCTGTGGTACATCCTCTCCCGAAAAAAGGAAATGGCAACGCCAATCTGGCAAATCTTTTTTTTTTGATATTAAAAATGGTCTTCAAAAGGGAGCGGTTAACTCGCCGATCTTATTTAGCATTGACACCATTGATCTGATAGTAAGTCTGACTCAGGCAATACCGTACGCCGACGATCAAATTGCGTACAGAACGGCCCCAAAAACTGAGGTTATTAAGACACTTTTGCAGGGTGACTTCGACAAGATTCAGCAATATTGCAATGACTGGACTCAGCTGTATGGAGCCTCAAGGGATACGAGAAAGAACTGGACAAATCTAGTAATCGTTGGACGGAATCGACAGCCACCGGCGAATAAAAGTGTAGCAAAGTACCTTGGCATATGGTTGGATTAGTACTTGCATTTCGACAGACATTTGAGTGCTGCTCTGGCCAGAACTAGATGAGAATTCGCTCTGAGAAAAAGGTTGTTTTTTAGCAGCCGACTTGACATCAGGGTGTAGGTGATTTGCTACATGGCCCTTATCCGGCCGATGATTGCCTATGGGTGCAATCTCAAATGGAAAACATTGGCTTGTTTGAGAGACTATGTCTGACACGTTGCCTTCGACTACATAGAACACCAGAGTCGGAGTACAAACATTTGTATTCCAACCAGTTTATATACAACAGAAACAACATAAACAGAATAGATAACTTCTTGCTGAAGCTTGGTATAGTCACATTGCGAGAGCGATGTCGTCGACTAACAGCTTAATTTTCTGGGCTTACTACCACAACAATGAGTACCACGAAATTGCACGTTTAAGTGGCAACATTCCGCCCGAAGCTTTTCTCTATTAAGACATTCGAGGGCTGATACAGGATAGAAGGCGGTTCCGCTAATCTACCACGTCAGCCGTTAAACTGTAGATAGGTGACTCCTTTACAGTCGAGATGTCCTCGCACTGGACGGAGCCGAGTGCCTTCGGTTCAGTATAAATGTTTCCGATAGGGACCGAAGAGATAGGGTGAGGGAGGAAAACCAGTTTTGGTGGCATTAATTTAAGAATGTTATTTAAAGTTGTCTTAGGTGTTAGGTCTTGGCCGGCCTACATAGGTTTAAGAATTATGTTAGGGACAGTCAGGGTGGCACCAAGAAAATTGTATATAAAAAAAAGCTTATTGTAGCTGTTCTAGTTTGTAGGTATTTTCAAGTAGTATTACAGGTTTTAGTTAGTTTTAAGTAGGTTTAAGTATTATAATGGGTTTCGTTTTTTTTTTAATTTAGTTTTGAATTTTATATAAAATCAAAATAAAAGAGGCTGGGATGCGATCCACACTAATAACTTCCCATCCCGTCTGTCGATTTGTCTTGCTTAATAGTTTGTCCATAATATGTAGTAGTATCAATTTTTACCAAATTTGCGTACTATTTTTTGTAGATTTTATTTTTTATGAAAAAAACGATATGTTGGATTTTTATATAAAAATTACTGAATATCGAAAATAATATTTTTTGTGAAATAAAATTAGTTTGAAGCCAATATTCTTTTATTCAAAAGCTATTTGAGTCGAAAGTAAATTTTTGCCAAGTTTTAGTATTGTTTTTTTTAAAGTTTTATTTTTTGTAAAAAAAATTCGATTTTTTTCAAAATTTTATTGAATGATGAAAACAATATTTCTTTTAAGAGAAAATTAGTTTGAAGCCAATATTTCAAATTTTTGAAAAGATATTGGAGTCGAAAATCAATTTTTACCAACTTTTATACATTTTTTTTAGATTTTTATTTTTTGTAAAAAAAACTGTCAATTCGATTTATCTCAAAATGTGTCCTTATGCTGAAAACAATATTTCTTATAAGTAAAAATTAGTTAGAAGCTATTATTTTAAATTTTTGAAAAGATATTTGAGTCGAAATCATTTTTTTACCAACTTTTGTTAATTTTTTGTAAAAAAAAGTCAATTCGACTTTTTTCAAAATTTTACTGAATGTTGACAACAATATTTTTTGAAAGATAAAATTAAATTAAAGCCGATATTTGAAAGTTTTAAAAAGACATTTAAGTAGAAATTCAATTTTTACCAACTTTGAGTAATGTTTTTTATAGATTTTTATTTTTTTTTTTTTAAACTGTGAATTCGAATTTTCTCAAAAATTTTATCAGATGTCAAAAACATTATTATTCGTTGCACAAAATTTTTTTGGACATGAAATCATATTAAGTCGTAAAATTTTGGAGGTGACAATTCTTTTTCAGTTTTTTTGACTATAAAATAAACGTTAAATGGATTTTTTTTTCAAAAAATATACTTTTTTAATGTCACGTTACAATATATTATATAAAATTTAATTCAAGTCTCTAGCGTTTTTGGTTCGTAAGATATTTAGGGTTAATCAAAATGTTCACTCTTTTTTTCTAAATGCTGTGGTAAAAAAAACCACCGACGCAATTTTTTTGAGAGCTCTATGGACCTTGAAACGTCGAGAAATGTCAAAATTTTCAATTTGACTAATCGGACCCATTACAATAACTTCCTATGGGATGTTAAAAATACAAGAAAATATTTCCAACAGACTCTTTGGATTTATGAGAAAGTTCATTCTTAAAAAAAAATAAAAAAAGCCTTTAAGATATATTACCTTTATTTACATTAGAGGCTGGGATGCGACCCACACTGATAAATTTAAATTCCGTCTGCCAATTTCTCTTGTTTATAATGTTTGTAGGTTTTCGTGTTTTGTTAAAAAAGTTGTAAGTTTAATTATTCTAAGAAATTAAAAATTATCAAAAATATGTTGCACAATATGTCATTTTAAAATCTATTTTTGTTAATGGGGTTCTTAGTCGGAAACCAATTTTTACCAATCTAGTAGCATTTACGTACTTGTTTTGTAGATTTTATTTTTTTATGAAAACACTGACCAACAGAAATTTACTGAATGTCGAAAACATAATGGCATCTATTATCAATCTGTGCAATAAATTTAGTTGGAAGCCAAAGTTTTTAATTTTTAAAAAGATATTTGAGTCCAAAGCAAGTTTTTACCAAATTTTAGTATTGTTTTTTTTAGGTTTTTTTTGAAGAAAACTGTCTACTTAATTTTCCTTAAAATTTTACCGTATGTTGAAAATAATACTTCATATAAGATTAATTTAATTTAAAGCCATAATCTCAAATTTTTGAAAGAAGTTTACGTCGAAAATCCATTTTTACCAACTTTTAGTTATGATTTATTTTAGGTTTTTATTAGAAAAAAAAAAAACTAATGCTTCGATTTTTCACAAAATTAAATTAAATGTTAACAATAAAGGTTTTATAACATAACATTAGCTTAAAGACGGTAACTCAAATTTTTGGAAAGATAGGTATTTACGTTGAAAATCAGTTTTTACCAACTTTCATTAATTTTGTCTAGGTGCTTTTTCCTTTTTTGTCAATTCGATTTTTCTCAAAATTTTACCAGAATTCAAAAACGTTATTTTACGTTGCACAAACACATTTTGGAGATACATACAATCATTTTTTTTTTTGTAAAATATAATATTTAACGTGACAAATGTTTTTTGCTTATTAAAAAAAGGGTAGTTGGATTTTTTCCAAAAATATACCCGTTCGGTATCAAGTTGTATTATTTGAAATATATTTCATGTCCTTAGCGTTATTGATTTGTAAAATATTTTATGTTAACAACAACATTTTATTAATTTTAATAAATTTTTTTAACATTGCTTAAAGTTTGAAAATTATCTTACGTTAACAAAACTATGTTGCATAGAATAAAACAAAATTTAAAGGTTTTCGAGCAATACCTATTATGTCAATGGTAATTCTTCATTGGATTGCCTTCTTAAAAATTCTGGGAACAAAACTTTTGTAGAATCGAAAAAATCTTATGCCTCAACTCTTGACATCAAATCATCAAAAAGTTTTTAAGCAGATTTTAGTGTTTAAGATGAACTTAAAAATTCAGTTCAAAAATGTTTCTAATCAATTTTTACGAGTATTACAATGGTATTAATAGTCCTAATCTTCTGTAAGGCATAAAGTAGTTTTTTTCAATCACATTATACGAGTAATACAAGGAGTTTCACTTAAGGGAACTTTAAAAGAGATCGTTATGGTATACCCCATCAGCATGTCTAGAAAACTTTCATATCGAGTCATTAAAACCACAAAAAAAACTCTAAATCGCCACAAAAATATGTCCTTACAAAGTTTTTGAATCATTACCATAGAGATGAAGCCAAGCCGCACTTATGAAAACTAAAGGACCTAATCAGTGCAACAAATTTGGTATCATAAGAATAACCCAAGCACCACCTATTATGGGAACATATCCACTCTCAAATAATACGCAGATTATAGAATGCACGTTGCACGTAGTTTAAACCTTAACAAAATCATTACATTCACATTTATTCATCTATTTGAATGGCAGGATAAGCTCCCATCATCCTTAAAAACGATACCGGATATCGTAACCATGCGATACAGCAAAGCAAAAGACAACTTTTTAATAGAAATCTCAAAAAAAAGAACTCATATCACGTCCTTTCTAAATGCACACCCGATAACAAGCAATTCTGGAGAACGTTACCTGAATATTCGACAATCAACCCTTTATTATTGCAAGGACACTGCATAGAAAGAGGGAGAGAGTGAGAGGGTATGGTATAAAGCTATGTTCCCTTCTTCCGAGACGACCTTCATGCACATTTGATTGCCCAATTTTACTCCTTCAACCATAGGATGTTGCACATTCTAATCCCTTTACCTGTACGTTATAGCACAGGTATTATAGGATGATTCTACCGTTTGCATATATTTCAATGCGATGTGCATCTCTGAAACGACTCGACACTCCCGATTCTGGGTACGATGACGTCCCGTTTTATAGCCACTTGAATCAAGAGTTCATTTAGCGTTTATGTTGCAACGAAACTGCTCCTTAGCGACTATCATTCGTATAAAAAGGAAGTCATAAAGTTCAAAGAGTGCATAACAGTAAAGCCATAAAAAAAGCTGCACACAGAATGTTGTTTCGTTACATTCTGGCGGACAATGTATCTGCAATTTGATTGTCTTGGTGCAGTGCGGTGGCTGTGCGGTGGTAGTGGCGTAGATTGAGAATCTGTCAACCTGAAGACCTCCAATGCCGGAACCATCAGTTATAGCAAATTGCAATCAAATGCAAACAAGCAAATTCTGCAGAAGAACTTCTCATTTGACCGATTGACTGACTCTGGATGTGCCCGCGCCATCGCCATCGGTATCTCCACTGCAAGACCACCAACCACCCTACCCGGTCGCCATTGTATTGTTGGGATTGGGACAAAACTTCAGCCAACGCACAAGATATTCTCAATGAAGACACGTCACGGACGAGTCGTCTTGAACTTATCTAGATCTCTCCAAGAATCTCTGCTGGGCCGAGCCGAGACGAGCCAAGGAGCCTCGCTGATGATACACGTACAACTTAAAGGGTACCACAAAACTGCGCGATCCGCACGCCAAATGCCAAAAGCGGGGGAGTCAGCAATGAGTGATGAGCTCCTCAAATTCCTCTCACTTGAACTGTGGCGGCGCGGTGCGACCAGACCAACTGAATCCAAATCTAAATCCGACTCAAGACCGCGACAGCAGACATTTGTTTCAGCGCGCTTCTCCGTCGGTATCTTGTAGTTTTGTCATCTTTTGTATCTTTTATGACTGAGGATGATGGATCCGCAACCTGTGTGGATGGAAATTGTTATTACTTTTGTGTACCGGTTAAGGTTTTGGGAAGATCGACCGCAGCCGTCTCCGTCTCCGTCTTCGTGTCGGTCGGTCGCTCGTTGGTTCATTGCTGTTTCAGCTTCAGTTCGCGGTAAATTTATCGGACGCTTTTTGCATTGCTAATGATATCTCGTTGTGCTTGCAGAGCTGGGAATGGGAATGGAAATGAGACTGAAGCGGCTGCGGAATGGCGGAACAAGTCTTTTGAAGTATAGCTTAGGGTTAGCCTGGTTTTCTCTAATCTTCTGCAAATGAGTAATAAGTCCGCTCTGTCGTACAAACAAACGGACAAAAACAACACAAAGCTAACTAACTATGACTGTAGTTTTTTGCGGGTTGTTTAGGGCCTCAACTAGACACACGATCAATATTGTGTGTGTCCGGTGGCGGGACTTTTTGTGATTTAGAGAGATGACAAAACCTCAACCGACTCCACCATCAGACTTATTTAAGACTAATTGATGGGAACCGCAAACCTATTAAATGTTGTCATTTTCATCAAAATGAATTGAAATTCAAGCTATTTAATGGATTGTTATCTGACGATGATGACGACGATGGCAGCTTGGAGGGATTGATGTCAGACGGCAAAATAGAGACATCATGATTTGAATTTGTAATTTTAAGATCATAATTTTTATTATAAGTTTATAGGTACATTTGCCTTATGTAAAGCCTTTTCAAAACATGAGCCATGAGTAATGTTTTTTTTTTTTCGGTAAGACCCTTGTTTAGAGTTTATTGCTGTTCAAGTGAACTATTACTACTAATGTGCAAGAGCGAAATTGTTCAACGACAATGACTGGTATGTAATTTATTTTGAATCACGCTGAAATTAATGGTGGAATACGAATGAGTTTAAGTGAATCATTGCTTGGATTTAAAAATTAGTTTGCAGTCTAGACTTAGTTTTGAGAAACGCACAATAAAAATAGTTAAATTTATTTCTAACATTTCAAAATTTATTACCAGTCTTTAGATATATTTTAAAATGTATGTTTGCTAAAAAAATTTAATCAACTTATGTTCTTTGCACCTTAAAAGTAAGTGTTAGGTTATCTACTCAACATTTGAAAATATATTTTCTCATTTCTCCACAAATATCAAAATTGTATTTACCCAACCTAGTGATCGTTTGATGTTCAAAAGGTAGACATGTGCATTCAAGAGGACACAAGCGTCCACAGGTTTTTCTCAAAACACACCTCTGTTTATCAACTCCTACTCTCACCTCCCAGCGGTGAACATCGGGTGCTTAGTACCTCAACTGGAGATTGGGTTCCAACCCCAGTGGATAGTTGTTAGGGCAGCAAACAAGAGAGGGGAGGGAGAGGTGTTTCCACTAAGTCACCTCTCCTTATCCAGGCGGCAGCGGATGAATTCTCGAGATGGAACCAACGATGGCGTCTACAGTTCCAGTAAGGATGAACTACTTATTGAAGCTTCTTCGACATATTCGCAGCCCAGGCCTGTAAGGAGCGGTTTATCCGGCTCCCCTTCCTTGGAGTTATACTAAAGATCTGCCCTCCAGGTTGGGGGTTGTGCCGTCGGGGTGACTTTCCGGCCACGTAAAAATACACTGTTGATAACCCACGCAAACGAAATAAAGACAACGAACTTCGGATATGAACGTGGAATGTTAGGTCCCTTAACAGACCACGTGCAGCCAAATAATTAGCGGAAGCCCAAAAGTGCTGCAAGACAGATATTACCGCCATCCAAGAAGTGCGATGTGCCGGCAAGCACACGCAGCGAAACAAGAGGCATACAAAACGGCGCTGCACAAAGGGACTAGAGCTGCTCGTGAGCTCTACGAGCATAAGAGGAGAGAGAAACACCGGCTTCTTAGACGGAAAAAAAAGAGCATGAGAAGCGCGCGATCGAGGAGATAGAGGGATGTCACAACAAGAATGAATTTCGTAAATTTTACCAAAAGGTAAAAAAAAAACTCAAAAGGGTACCAGCCACGAACCGAAGCCTGTAAAGACGATCAGGGGAACATCTTAGTAGAACCGCAGTCGATGCTGAGAATATGGAAAGATCACTTCTCCAAATTATATAACGGCGATGACGAACCGAATTCCGCTGTAAGGGATATAGAACCACTCAACCATGGCGACGCAGATCAGCAATTCCGCATACCCGAAATTGACGAAGTGAAGATAGCTATATCTAAACTTAAGTCAAACAAAGCTGCTGAAACGCTGCTGAACTATTCAAAGCAGCAGGCGATGACTTGGTAGGGAGCATACACCAACTCATCTGCAAAATATGGTCGGAAGAAAGCATACCCGATGAGTGGAATCTCAGCATAGTATGCCCGATACATAAGAAAGGAGATCCTATAAATTGCGCCAACTAGAGAGGCATCAGTCTCCTTAACATTGCGTATAAGATCCTCTCTGCCGTATTTTGTGAACGTCTGAAGCAATTCGTCAATAACCTGATTGGTCCTTATCAGTGTGGCTTCGGACCAGGAAAGTCCACTATCGACCAAATATTCACATTACGGCAGATCTTGTAAAAAACCCAGGAGCTTCAAATCGATACCCACCATCTCTTTATCGATTTTAAAGCCGTGTATGATAGCATCTATAGGGAAGAGCTCTACAAAGCAATGTCTAGTTTTGGTATTCCTGTCAAACTTATCCGTTTGTGCAGATTGCTCTATTAAGGTCGAAAATGATCTTACCGATGCATTTGATGTCAAAAAAGGTTTTAGACAAGGCGACGCACTTTCTTGCAACTTCTTCAACATCGTTTTGAAAAGAATTGTGCAAAACTCCACGGTCAACACTAGAAGCCCAATCTTCCAAAGGTTCATCCAATTACTCTAATGTGCAGATAATATTGACATAATTCGAAGATCAAAGCGTGATGTCAGTTTAGTGGTCAATGAGGGCAAGACCATGTTTATGCTGCCATCAAAAAAGGACATTGAACAACTCAACTTGATCACTCCAACTCATGCTTGCCGTTGAATACCTTACGGGCTGGAGCTTCGATGTTCATTCGGTCGACATGCCCTATCCATCTTTAGCGTTGAACACGTAGTATTTAGATTAGTGGAAAGTTGATCTACAGATCGTATAACTCATGATTAGGTATATCTTCTCCGCCAGATGTTACTTTGCCTGTCGACACAAACTGCACCATAGATCTTACGCAGAACCTTCCTCTCAAAGATACCAAGAGATCCTTCATCATCCGCTTTGAGAGGGTCCATGCTTCTGCACCAAACAGCAAGACTGGGATGATTAAAGTTTTGTACAGTGTCTTTTTGGTACTTCGCGATAGGGCCTTATTTCTCAACTGCTTGCTTAGCCAAAGAAACAGCGATTAGCAAGAATAATTCTACGTTTGAACTCCACGCTGATGTCATTTGCAGAATTAACAGCAGTGCCCAGATACAAAAATTCGTTTACCACCTCGAAGTTATACCTGTCAATTGTCACGTTTTGACCAAGTCTACAGTGTGAATCGACTCTATTTTACGACAGTAAATACTTCGATTTGCCCTCGTTCCTCGATATTAGAGCACCCGTTAGTGACCGTTTGGTTCTTCCCATAATGTCGATGTCATCTGCATATCCAAGATATTGTGTGAATTTTTCAAAAATAGTGCAACTTGTTTTGGCGTTGGTGTTGCGCACCACTCTTTCAAGAACAATATTGAATCAGCTACCTACCTTGTAGAAGTCTTCTGGGGGCTTCCAAGGTTCCGGTTGAATCTCTTCCAATTTTACTCAGCTACTTCTACTACGGCATATCAATGGCTGATTACATCATTATATGGTTTTAACTGTAAAACACGATGTATGCAGGGTTCCAGTGCTTAGTATACTTTCTCACAGGTTAAGTTCGAACTCTGCTACACGATTAAAATCGTGTGATGTGCAAACATGTATTTCGTCACGTACGCCACTAAGCTTATAGCGCCGTTCAGTTGCCGTATACTGTAGTAGCAGGAGACGTCTGCTAAACGGCGTGGCATTTTGCCTTGACCGTATAATATGAAAGCGTATATGCCCTTCTTCGCGTCTCTAAAAAAATGTCGACGTCCAGTTTTTTGCTGTACGGTCAAACCCGTGTAGTGTAAACGAGCCTATCAGTTTAGTGGGGATACCGAAATTCAACATGGTACGGTATAGTTCCTTCCTGTCTAAACTGGCATAAGCTGCTTTAAAATCGATGAAAAGATGGTGTGTTTCGATGTTATGTTCTTAGGTCTTTTCCAGGATTTGGCGTAGAGTGAAAGTGAAAGTGAAGCCACACTGGTAAGGGCAAATTAGATTATCAGTAAATGGCTTCAGGCGTTCACATAATATGCTTGACAAGATCTTGTATGCGATGTTTAAAAGGTGAATGCCTGTGTAGTTGGCGCAGAGAAGGCTTTCACCTTTTTATGGATCGCGCAGATATTGCTTAAGTTCCACTCGTCGGCCATGCTTTCTTCCGACCAAATTTTAGTACCTAGCTTGTTCATGCTCCTTACCAAATCTGCAACAGCGTACTTAAAAAGACCGTCATCACCGGCCGCTTTGTTCGACTTCAGCCTGGTGATGGCTAGTTTGATCTCGCTCTAGGCGGGTGGGTGGAGCTCTAGATTGCCAACCAAATAGATTTAACGAGGCTGCTCGCTGGCGGAATTGTTAACTTCATTACTGTTAATCATCTGGTTGAATTGATTTCTCCAGATTTTTAGCATTGACTGCGTCTCGACTACGGTATTCCCCTTTTTATCTTTGCAGGCTCCGGGGTGGCTAGTGAATCCCGTTGTTTTCTTTTTGACTCTTCTATGAAAGCTCCACACCTCTTTCCTGTTAAAACATCCCTGGATCTCCTCGACTTCACGCTACTCATGAGCTTTTTTATTTCTTCTGAGCAAGCGGTTTTCATTCCTTCTCCTGTCGACGGGAAGAGCGTGTCCTCCTTTGCTGCCACAATCTTTATGCCTCCTTTTTGGCTTTGTTTTCTTAAGCACATTCAGAGTCAAACCAGGGGTTCTTTGGTGGCGGCGGCTGTGAGAAACCTAGCACCTCTTCTGCAGCATTTCTGATGGTTTGTTTGCAAAGCTGCCAGTGGGTCTCTGGGCACATCATGTCCGTTGTAGGGTTTCTCGCAAGCTCTAGGGATACTCGGTCGGCAAAGGCATTGATGGTATCCTCCTGCTGCAATCTTCCAACGTTGAATCTTCTCCTCGTGGTTGTTGTTCACCTAAGATCTTCCATGGCTATTCGTTCGCGCAGTTTACCACCAACTAGGTAGTGGTCATAATCTATGTTGACCAATCGGTACGTACAAACGCCAAGTATGCTAGAGGAGTGTCTTCCGTCAATAGCAACATGATCGATTTGGTTGCAATGTTCGATCTTCGTCGGACCACCAAGTACCTTTTTGGATATCTTGGCGTGCAAATCGGTTCTACTCAGCACTATGTTTTTCTCGGATATGTCGATAAGCCTGGGTCCGTTTTTAGATGTGAAGTCGTGCAGGCCATGTCTTCCTTTTGCCCTACCAACGATGCCTTCTTTACCTCTTTTCGTCGTTTTAGGGACATTATGGTTTGGCGAGGAGCTCGTAGAATTCTTTTTTTGGCATTGTCATCCTTCTCTTCCGTCGCGGCATGCGCGCTGATAAGGCTCAGGTGGTGGAATTTGGCCTTAATGCGAATTCCCGAAAGCTTAAAACTCTTTGTGTAAGTTTCCCTCTGACAGCAAAACCACATCGAAATAAGCGTTTCCTAAAATCACAGCCTTCAATCTTCCTACTGCCTGGCCCATTCTATCGCATTTCCTGGGTGTCACATCAGCTTTGAGTTCGGCGAGGGCATCGGCAAGCTGGTCTGTTTTGCGTTTCCGGTTGAGTGTACGCACATTCCATATATACAAACACATAAATTGTTGCGTTTTTCGTTTGCGAGGGGTTATCAACATTATCAGTCCGCTCATCTGAGGTTATTACTTGTGATTTCATCACGCTTTAAAATTACCTTTCATGGCCGGCTTGTGAGGCCTGTGCATGACTGAGATCGTTGGAGATGGATCTTCAGACCGATATCTGGTCTTTTGCTCCTACTTCCTGAGAAGGTATCACAACTCTGGATCCGATGGATCCAACGTTCGTCGGTAGTTCACCTTTCGACTAACCAGCGGGTACCACTAGGTGGTGACGATACGATTTTGTACCACCAGTTTTTATTCAATTAATAAAATAACGATTGAGATTTGACAAAAAACCATAGTTCTCGTCAACAAGACCTACATTTTTAAAAATTTGTAAACAAAATTTAAAAGTCATTTTAAAAATAAGTCCTTGGTCTTGAGTTATTGAACCAAGAATGTTATTTTTTGAACCCAATATTTTATGGTTCCTATTTTGTTAGAACCGATGTACTTTAAAAGCATTCTTGCCTTCACTGCTTAAGACTTCTTAGGAAATGAACAAACGAAAATCTCAACTTTTAACAGGAATTCTAACATGCCGCCCTTAAAGAACTTTACCTACGTTATAAACCTACTTTTATTTTAAAAACAAAATAAAGAAAAAAACCGGAAGAAGAAAGTGTAACGAAATTTTTGTTTGCGTTAAGTTTCCGTTGTTTTTGTTGTTATGCCAAAATTTTCTGTTACCAATATCAGGATTCAGGAATCGAACTCACGTTGGATCATTTTGTTGTCGGTTCCGTTGTTGTTGTTGTTGATATTTTACTGCCGATGTGTCGAGTATGTTCAATTTTTGTTGTGAAAAATGAATGTTTCGGTCTTTCTGTGAACATAAACTGCCAACAATATTAAACCACCCTCCTTTAACACTTCCACCCATAAGAACCGATGTCCAAAAACATTGTGCAGACATCAGTGATTGTATTTTGTTTGTTTTGTACCTTTTTTGCACACTTTTTGCACATAACATTTTTGTTTAAATTTGTGTAATTAAGTTTTGGATAAACTTGTGGGGATAAAGTTTGAATAAAGGAGGGGATTCAAATTTTTCAATATACATTTGTTGTCATATGGCAAAGTGGCGAAGGATATGTTAGCCTGCGTACCTTTATGTGAAGAATGGAGTCCTCGCAAAAACACAGGAACGTTACAATTGAGCAACCGCCCACAGTTCATGTAAATCCAAATTAAGTTTCATTCAATTTTGATTTTATTATTCAATTTATTTTTTTTTGCTTTTGTTTCCTTTTTAATTATTGAAACATTGGAACGATGCAAGTTGGTAGGTCCAGAAGTGTGGTAAGTAACGTAAAGATAGCAGGGTGAGATCAGTTACTCTTGTGTTTAATAGTGAAGTGGAATTGCTCCTGTTTCGTGTTCAAGGACTATTTACCGTTTTTATTTCGACGGTAAACATACAAAAATATTAAGCATTCCACGAATCAGTTACTCAGAATGCTCAACTCAGATACTTGCAAAAGAAAAATCACAAAATGAGACAGAAGGAGAAAGAGAAGGAGGAATATCCTTTATTTTAACCAAGTGCTAAGGATGAATGTAATAAATTGGAGGAGTTTAATTCCATTTCGGAAATTGAACAGCGATATTGCGCGAATTGAAAACCATAGTATGGAGTTGGAGAATGGATTCACTCTGTTTGAACACAGGAGGACATAAACCCATCAAGGATATTAAAAAGAAAAATCAAGCAGATGCAATTTTAACACAACAGAAATAAAGTATGTAAGGTCATAGTGAAAAGTTCGATCCAATTTTTATTTTCAATCACAGAAAATCAAAAGACTGCATAAGCGTAGGGGATTTCTTACATTTTGGCATACGTATTTCAATAAAGCACTTTTTTTGGTACAATGAGCATTCATTTGAAACTTTAAGTTTGAAAATTGACCAAACCGTCATTTTTATTAAACAATTTTTTTAATTTTTTATAATCTTTGTCAGATTTTTTCATTAATATAATTCTATTATATAAAAACCACCACTGAGAAATTGTAAACATCAAAGTTCCAGCAATTTTTTTTTTGCATTCTCAAGTTCAAAGATGATTTTCCTCTTCTTTTTTGCATTTGTTCAAATTAACTTTTTTGAATTCCTTGCATCAGTTCTCAAAAGATATAATTTTTTTCTTTACTTTCATCCTTGGGTCTGGGTCTAGACATTTTAATTATTTAACAAAAGTTAATGCATTCATTCCACTACATAAACTCAAAAAGCTACTCATGAATTCTGCGAAATGTTTGCATAAACAAATTAAAATTCAGGATGAAAACGAAAGTTAAGTAAAAATAAAGCAGTTTAAGTGAATCTGTAGAGAATATTGCATGCTCTTGTGTAATTTAATAACATTAACATGTTTTACTTAAGTAACAAAAATGACCATCAGAAAATGGAGTGCATAAAAATGTTTTCTGATAAAATTTTGACGTTTCCTTAAGCTTTATGGATAGTTATAAAAGAGAGGCTTGCTTGTGCCTCTGTTCGTAAATTGTGTGGTACATTTTTTTGTTTTCATATGGATGACTTTTCTTTCCACATAGTACTTCAGGAAAGAATCGTGACTCAAATGAATTTAAATTATTAAAAACTAAGTATAGGCCCTAGTGACCCATTGTGTTATCATATCGTTTTTTTTGTAAGGAATTTAGGGTAATAGTGTGTTTTTTTTTCGTATTTTAACTCAATATGGTGACTTTTAGAAATACAAAACTAAAATCTTATACGTACCTGCTTTTAAATAAAAAAAAAGTGGATTGGAGATTGGAATATAAGGGCTTTTTCGGAAATGAAATGAATATTCTCTAGTATTCTTAACTTACCAAAAACAAAATGGCCGTAAAATTGACCTGTAGTTTAAATCAGTTTGTAACAATGTTGGTTATTTACTTAAATTGAATGTTATTGTAATCCGTGACCGGCAAAAACCTCGTTTCAAACCATACGGGCCGGGCGGTAATGATCACCACAGTTGTCTTCCACGTTGTCAAGATGGGGATCAGTTAAGGTTAATTTGAATTGCTGAAGTTTCCTACTCCTTAATAAAGGCAAGCCTTATTAATGCAGTTTGACCGTAGATACGGAGTCCCTAATTTCAGTGGTGGTGTGAGCGTCTTACATAATCCGTGCCGATGAATGAAAAGCTGGGGGGCAAAACAGTTGCTAACGAGCTCATTACCCCGGTACATCGGCTCTGCCGGGGCTGACCTATTTTTCTGGCCTACTCGTGGGACCAGCATTCAACAAACTTTAACAAAATGGACGAACTAGACATGGCAAACGTAGAACCATCCACAGACGTGGATGATGAACTCTTGGCCTCCAGCCAGGAGACCTTGAAGGGGAGCTCATTTAGCGCTGGTAGTTCCAGCACTTGTGAGCAACCCAAAACCACAGGAAGTAAAGGCAGTGCTATTCAAACGGTATAGGTTAATCAAGTGTGCAAACAGCTTTACTATTGATTTCCTTAGTGAAAGCATTGCTATGGTAAGCAATGACTGGAAGGGCTTGAAGCTCAAGCTTATCCCAGCTGAGGACATCCCAAGACAACCGAAGGTTCGCATTTGGTTGCCGCTCATGGGCATAAAGCCAAGTGGACAGGACCTGATCCGCAGTCTTCAGAGGCAAAATCCGATGGTCCCCATGCACGATTGGGCTGTAGTTAAGGCAGAAGAACTGCAGAAAACCAGCGCCTCTTACCTTCTGAGGATTAGCGGGGAAAGTCTAGGGGCTCTAGAAAAGGCCGAGTACAAACTAAGTTTTGGCATAAGGAATGCAAAAATTAAAATTCTCCAGAGTCGAGGAACAGACACCGACAAAGCAGATGACAACGTCGGGGTTGACGATGTTGTTAGCGGAGTCGATGTTCCCAGCGAGTTGCCGGACCCCAGCTCTGAAGCTTAAAATAATTTAAAACGCGCTGAAGGTCATCCAGATTAATCTGAAGCATTCTAATGTGCTTCAGATAATCTGAGAGTTTTTCTTATGGAGGAAAACTTCGACATTGGCGTTATCCAAGAACCGTGGATAAACGACCTCAAGATGTGAGGCCTAAAAGACAACCAATACGATCTCTTTTATAAAACCGCAGATCAAGACCAAGGTAATCCCAGAACTTGTATTTTAGCTAAGAAACATTTAAAAGGTTTTTTATGTCTAAATTTCAGCACTCCCGATCTGAAAGTTGTCAGATTTTAAGATAAGAATACATAGGGTTTGCTGTTGGCCTCTTTTTACTCTGCCCATAATGCACCATCACCTCCGTAGGAGGTATTGCAAAATCTTAACCGAAGCTAAAATCAAAAAGGCAAACCTTCTGATCGGAGGTGACGCAAATGCCCGGCATACCCTTTGGGAAAGTTCTGTGATCAACGAACGAGGTGAGTCACTTCTTGATTTTATTATTGTAAATAATATGACCATTTGTAAAAGAGGCAATACTCCCACTTTCGTCTTTACGAGCTCGGAAAATTATGATGGATGGGAGGATGTGCTTGATGTTACTTTAGTAAAGAACCGTTATTTATTAGTAGAGAATTGGAGAGTTTCCCCTTTGAATTCGTTTTGGGATCACAAGTGGATTCTTTTTCAAATTTATTTCTAGGCGAAAAACACTCCGCCTTATAGAAATCCCAAAAGAACTGACGGGAAGAAAATCAGTGAAACTGCTAATTCCAAACTAAGCACCTTACCAAATCTCACTGAATCGATAGGAGACCTTGAACCAAAGGTGAAAACCTTTGAAACTTCTATAAGTAAAGCTTTTAGAGTCTCTTGCCCAGTTAAATATAGGCGTACAACCCTTCCTTCTTGGTGGAATGAAGAACTGTCAAGTCTTAGGAAAATGACGAGGACAATTTTCAATATCTGCCACAAACATAAATTTTCTAACTGTATAAAGACTCTCTTAAAATTTACAAGCAAGCCCTGTCATCAGCCAAAAGACAAGGCTGGAGAGAATACTGTCAATCAATCGAAGACATTAAGGACTCCGCAAGGTTCAGGAAAGTTTTATCGAACGAACATTGTAATCCTTTATTTCTAAAAAAGCCTGATGGAACCTGGACAGCCTCTCCAGCCGATTCCAAAGATTAGAGACCTAATCTTTTTTCTCAATGCAACAAAATGGCTGTAACATAATCGCTATGAATCTTCTCAATAAATCTTTCTGTTTACCTTTAAGCTGTTTCGTGCTACGTAGCACTGCCCTGCGCCCATGCAGCATTACGCGAATTAAGTTTCACAACTATCATTGCTGCGCGTTTGTTTTGATTAGATACCGGGTACGCATACTCAATTTAATAGTTTGGATCAGTATTGCGTAATAAGTCCGCGCCTTTTCATTCATGTCCGTATTTTCTTCCGCGGGCATATGTACCACCACATTTGTCTCCAAACTACGTTGCAATAATTTGTAGACCTGTTCCTCTAATGCGTTGTTACGACGTTCCAGGTGTACAACCCTGGCCGATATTCCGTAATATTTCATTTTGAAGCCAGAAAGCTCTGCAAGTAGTAGTAAATCGGCTTTTGAAGAGATCTCATTGACGATCTTTATGTTACTTTCCTCTAGGATTTTTTGATGATATCAACGGTTATTGATGGAGATGACATTTTCGGCTCAGTGGGTTTTGGGGATGGCAAAGCTGCTACAGTAGGCATAGTTCTGCGCTTTTCTTCCCTGAATTGGATGGAAGAGGTATCAAGCTGACCCCCTTCCAATTGAGGTTATAAGTTACAGGTCAAAATTTATTTAAGTTTTTTGCTTTTAAGTGCGAAGACTTTGCTTACTTCGGTGGAGCTAACACTATTCTGGTTTTTGTTTACAATTATATAATTTTAAGTGCACTTAAACAAGTGTTTTTCAATAAGGGCGGGTAGATGTTGAAATGGAATAAAACAAGGGTGTGAGGTATTAAAACAAATATTTTTTGAATTGAAAGGCAATATTCTCGGCTGACCTTGCTTTTCTTGAACACTTATTTTGACAATAAATTTTCTGTTCAATC
>NW_026605584.1:0-44516 GCF_945859685.1 Eupeodes corollae | reverse complement strand
ACGAAAATCAAATCACACCCAAAACCATCACCTGATCCTTCCCAACCCCCAAAATCGATCAAGACTTCAAAATAGATACTTGACATGTACTAGAAAAAGATACTCCTAATCAAGATCTATCATTATAGATATAGATGAGTCATTTTGGAGCATCCTGAAGGATTTTTGATGTTCTAGACGAAAATCAAATCACACCCAAAACCATCACCTGATCCTTCCCAACCCCCAAAATCGATCAAGACTTCAAAATAGATACTTGACATGTACTAGAAAAAGATACTCCTAATCAAGATCTATCATTATAGATATAGATGAGTCATTTTGGAGCATCCTGAAGGATTTTTGATGTTCTAGACGAAAATCAAATCACACCCAAAACCATCACCTGATCCTTCCCAACCCCCAAAATCGATCAAGACTTCAAAATAGATACTTGACATGTACTAGAAAAAGATACTCCTAATCAAGATCTATCATTATAGATATAGATGAGTCATTTTGGAGCATCCTGAAGGATTTTTGATGTTCTAGACGAAAATCAAATCACACCCAAAACCATCACCTGATCCTTCCCAACCCCCAAAATCGATCAAGACTTCAAAATAGATACTTGACATGTACTAGAAAAAGATACTCCTAATCAAGATCTATCATTATAGATATAGATGAGTCATTTTGGAGCATCCTGAAGGATTTTTGATGTTCTAGACGAAAATCAAATCACACCCAAAACCATCACCTGATCCTTCCCAACCCCCAAAATCGATCAAGACTTCAAAATAGATACTTGACATGTACTAGAAAAAGATACTCCTAATCAAGATCTATCATTATAGATATAGATGAGTCATTTTGGAGCATCCTGAAGGATTTTTGATGTTCTAGACGAAAATCAAATCACACCCAAAACCATCACCTGATCCTTGCCAACCCCCAAAATCGATCAAGACTTCAAAATAGATACTTGACATGTACTAGAAAAAGATACTCCTAATCAAGATCTATCATTATAGATATAGATGAGTCATTTTGGAGCATCCTGAAGGATTTTTGATGTTCTAGACGAAAATCAAATCACACCCAAAACCATCACCTGATCCTTCCCAACCCCCAAAATCGATCAAGACTTCAAAATAGATACTTGACATGTACTAGAAAAAGATACTCCTAATCAAGATCTATCATTATAGATATAGATGAGTCATTTTGGAGCATCCTGAAGGATTTTTGATGTTCTAGACGAAAATCAAATCACACCCAAAACCATCACCTGATCCTTCCCAACCCCCAAAATCGATCAAGACTTCAAAATAGATACTTGACATGTACTAGAAAAAGATACTCCTAATCAAGATCTATCATTATAGATATAGATGAGTCATTTTGGAGCATCCTGAAGGATTTTTGATGTTCTAGACGAAAATCAAATCACACCCAAAACCATCACCTGATCCTTCCCAACCCCCAAAATCGATCAAGACTTCAAAATAGATACTTGACATGTACTAGAAAAAGATACTCCTAATCAAGATCTATCATTATAGATATAGATGAGTCATTTTGGAGCATCCTGAAGGATTTTTGATGTTCTAGACGAAAATCAAATCACACCCAAAACCATCACCTGATCCTTCCCAACCCCCAAAATCGATCAAGACTTCAAAATAGATACTTGACATGTACTAGAAAAAGATACTCCTAATCAAGATCTATAATTATAGATATAGATGAGTCATTTTGGAGCATCCTAAAGGATTTTTGATGTTCTAGACGAAAATCAAATCACACCCAAAACCATCACCTGATCCTTCCCAACCCCCAAAATCGATCAAGACTTCAAAATAGATACTTGACATGTACTAGAAAAAGATACTCCTAATCAAGATCTATCATTATAGATATAGATGAGTCATTTTGGAGCATCCTGAAGGATTTTTGATGTTCTAGACGAAAATCAAATCACACCCAAAACCATCACCTGATCCTTCCCAACCCCCAAAATCGATCAAGACTTCAAAATAGATACTTGACATGTACTAGAAAAAGATACTCCTAATCAAGATCTATCATTATAGATATAGATGAGTCATTTTGGAGTATCCTGAAGGATTTTTGATGTTCTAGACGAAAATCAAATCACACCCAAAACCATCACCTGATCCTTCCCAACCCCCAAAATCGATCAAGACTTCAAAATAGATACTTGACATGTACTAGAAAAAGATACTCCTAATCAAGATCTATCATTATAGATATAGATGAGTCATTTTGGAGCATCCTGAAGGATTTTTGATGTTCTAGACGAAAATCAAATCACACCCAAAACCATCACCTGATCCTTCCCAACCCCCAAAATCGATCAAGACTTCAAAATAGATACTTGACATGTACTAGAAAAAGATACTCCTAATCAAGATCTATCATTATAGATATAGATGAGTCATTTTGGAGCATCCTGAAGGATTTTTGATGTTCTAGACGAAAATCAAATCACACCCAAAACCATCACCTGATCCTTCCCAACCCCCAAAATCGATCAAGACTTCAAAATAGATACTTGACATGTACTAGAAAAAGATACTCCTAATCAAGATCTATCATTATAGATATAGATGAGTAATTTTGAAGCATCCTGAAGGATTTTTGATGTTCTAGACGAAAATCAAATCACACCCAAAACCATCACCTTATCCTTCCCAACCCCCAAAATCGATCAAGACTTCAAAATAGATACTTGACATGTACTAGAAAAAGATACTCCTAATCAAGATCTATCATTATAGATATAGATGAGTCATTTTGGAGCATCCTGAAGGATTTTTGATGTTCTAGACGAAAATCAAATCACACCCAAAACCATCACCTGATCCTTCCCAACCCCCAAAATCGATCAAGACTTCAAAATAGATACTTGACATGTACTAGAAAAAGATACTCCTAATCAAGATCTATCATTATAGATATAGATGAGTCATTTTGGAGCATCCTGAAGGATTTTTGATGTTCTAGACGAAAATCAAATCACACCCAAAACCATCACCTGATCCTTCCCAACCCCCAAAATCGATCAAGACTTCAAAATAGATACTTGACATGTACTAGAAAAAGATACTCCTAATCAAGATCTATAATTATAGATATAGATGAGTCATTTTGGAGCATCCTGAAGGATTTTTGATGTTCTAGACGAAAATCAAATCACACCCAAAACCATCACCTGATCCTTCCCAACCCCCAAAATCGATCAAGACTTCAAAATAGATACTTGACATGTACTAGAAAAAGATACTCCTAATCAAGATCTATCATTAAAGATATAGATGAGTCATTTTGGAGCATCCTGAAGGATTTTTGATGTTCTAGACGAAAATCAAATCACACCCAAAACCATCACCTGATCCTTCCCAACCCCCAAAATCGATCAAGACTTCAAAATAGATACTTGACATGTACTAGAAAAAGATACTCCTAATCAAGATCTATCATTATAGATATAGATGAGTCATTTTGGAGCATCCTGAAGGATTTTTGATGTTCTAGACGAAAATCAAATCACACCCAAAACCATCACCTGATCCTTCCCAACCCCCAAAATCGATCAAGACTTCAAAATAGATACTTGACATGTACTAGAAAAAGATACTCCTAATCAAGATCTATCATTATAGATATAGATGAGTCATTTTGGAGCATCCTGAAGGATTTTTGATGTTCTAGACGAAAATCAAATCACACCCAAAACCATCACCTGATCCTTCCCAACCCCCAAAATCGATCAAGACTTCAAAATAGATACTTGACATGTACTAGAAAAAGATACTCCTAATCAAGATCTATCATTATAGATATAGATGAGTCATTTTGGAGCATCCTGAAGGATTTTTGATGTTCTAGACGAAAATCAAATCACACCCAAAACCATCACCTGATCCTTCCCAACCCCCAAAATCGATCAAGACTTCAAAATAGATACTTGACATGTACTAGAAAAAGATACTCCTAATCAAGATCTATCATTATAGATATAGATGAGTCATTTTGGAGCATCCTGAAGGATTTTTGATGTTCTAGACGAAAATCAAATCACACCCAAAACCATCACCTGATCCTTCCCAACCCCCAAAATTGATCAAGACTTCAAAATAGATACTTGACATGTTCTAGAAAAAGATACTCCTAATCAAGATCTATCATTATAGATATAGATGAGTCATTTTGGAGCATCCTGAAGGATTTTTGATGTTCTAGACGAAAATCAAATCACACCCAAAACCATCACCTGATCCTTCCCAACCCCCAAAATCGATCAAGACTTCAAAATAGATACTTGACATGTACTAGAAAAAGATACTCCTAATCAAGATCTATCATTATAGATATAGATGAGTCATTTTGGAGCATCCTGAAGGATTTTTGATGTTCTAGACGAAAATCAAATCACACCCAAAACCATCACCTGATCCTTCCCAACCCCCAAAATCGATCAAGACTTCAAAATAGATACTTGACATGTACTAGAAAAAGATACTCCTAATCAAGATCTATCATTATAGATATAGATGAGTCATTTTGGAGCATCCTGAAGGATTTTTGATGTTCTAGACGAAAATCAAATCACACCCAAAACCATCACCTGATCCTTCCCAACCCCCAAAATCGATCAAGACTTCAAAATAGATACTTGACATGTACTAGAAAAAGATACTCCTAATCAAGATCTATCATTATAGATATAGATGAGTCATTTTGGAGCATCCTGAAGGATTTTTGATGTTCTAGACGAAAATCAAATCACACCCAAAACCATCACCTGATCCTTCCCAACCCCCAAAATCGATCAAGACTTCAAAATAGATACTTGACATGTACTAGAAAAAGATACTCCTAATCAAGATCTATAATTATAGATATAGATGAGTCATTTTGGAGCATCCTGAAGGACTTTTGATGTTCTAGACGAAAATCAAATCACACCCAAAACCATCACCTGATCCTTCCCAACCCCCAAAATCGATCAAGACTTCAAAATAGATACTTGACATGTACTAGAAAAAGATACTCCTAATCAAGATCTATCATTATAGATATAGATGAGTCATTTTGGAGCATCCTGAAGGATTTTTGATGTTCTAGACGAAAATCAAATCACACCCAAAACCATCACCTGATCCTTCCCAGCCCCCAAAATCGATCAAGACTTCAAAATAGATACTTGACATGTACTAGAAAAAGATACTCCTAATCAAGATCTATCATTATAGAAATAGATGAGTCATTTTGGAGCATCCTGAAGGATTTTTGATGTTCTAGACGAAAATCAAATCACACCCAAAACCATCACCTGATCCTTCCCAACCCCCAAAATCGATCAAGACTTCAAAATAGATACTTGACATGTACTAGAAAAAGATACTCCTAATCAAGATCTATCATTATAGATATAGATGAGTCATTTTGGAGCATCTTGAAGGATTTTTGATGTTCTAGACGAAAATCAAATCACACCCAAAACCATCACCTGATCCTTCCCAACCCCCAAAATCGATCAAGACTTCAAAATAGATACTTGACATGTACTAGAAAAAGATACTCCTAATCAAGATCTATCATTATAGATATAGATGAGTCATTTTGGAGCATCCTGAAGGATTTTTGATGTTCTAGACGAAAATCAAATCACACCCAAAACCATCACCTGATCCTTCCCAACCCCCAAAATCGATCAAGACTTCAAAATAGATACTTGACATGTACTAGAAAAAGATACTCCTAATCAAGATCTATCATTATAGATATAGATGAGTCATTTTGGAGCATCCTGAAGGATTTTTGATGTTCTAGACGAAAATCAAATCACACCCAAAACCATCACCTGATCCTTCCCAACCCCCAAAATCGATCAAGACTTCAAAATAGATACTTGACATGTACTAGAAAAAGATACTCCTAATCAAGATCTATCATTATAGATATAGATGAGTCATTTTGGAGCATCCTGAAGGATTTTTGATGTTCTAGACGAAAATCAAATCACACCCAAAACCATCACCTGATCCTTCCCAACCCCCAAAATCGATCAAGACTTCAAAATAGATACTTGACATGTACTAGAAAAAGATACTCCTAATCAAGATCTATCATTATAGATATAGATGAGTCATTTTGGAGCATCCTGAAGGGTTTTTGATGTTCTAGACGAAAATCAAATCACACCCAAAACCATCACCTGATCCTTCCCAACCCCCAAAATCGATCAAGACTTCAAAATAGATACTTGACATGTACTAGAAAAAGATACTCCTAATCAAGATCTATCATTATAGATATAGATGAGTCATTTTGGAGCATCCTGAAGGATTTTTGATGTTCTAGACGAAAATCAAATCACACCTAAAACCATCACCTGATCCTTCCCAACCCCCAAAATCGATCAAGACTTCAAAATAGATACTTGACATGTACTAGAAAAAGATACTCCTAATCAAGATCTATCATTATAGATATAGATGAGTCATTTTGGAGCATCCTGAAGGATTTTTGATGTTCTAGACGAAAATCAAATCACACCCAAAACCATCACCTGATCCTTCCCAACCCCCAAAATCGATCAAGACTTCAAAATAGATACTTGACATGTTCTAGAAAAAGATACTCCTAATCAAGATCTATCATTATAGATATAGATGAGTCATTTTGGAGCATCCTGAAGGATTTTTGATGTTCTAGACGAAAATCAAATCACACCCAAAACCATCACCTGATCCTTCCCAACCCCCAAAATCGATCAAGACTTCAAAATAGATACTTGACATGTACTAGAAAAAGATACTCCTAATCAAGATCTATCATTATAGATATAGATGAGTCATTTTGGAGCATCCTGAAGGATTTTTGATGTTCTAGACGAAAATCAAATCACACCCAAAACCATCACCTGATCCTTCCCAACCCCCAAAATCGATCAAGACTTCAAAATAGATACTTGACATGTACTAGAAAAAGATACTCCTAATCAAGATCTATCATTATAGATATAGATGAGTCATTTTGGAGCATCCTGAAGGATTTTTGATGTTCTAGACGAAAATCAAATCACACCCAAAACCATCACCTGATCCTTCCCAACCCCCAAAATCGATCAAGACTTCAAAATAGATACTTGACATGTACTAGAAAAAGATACTCCTAATCAAGATCTATCATTATAGATATAGATGAGTCATTTTGGAGCATCCTGAAGGATTTTTGATGTTCTAGACGAAAATCAAATCACACCCAAAACCATCACCTGATCCTTCCCAACCCCCAAAATCGATCAAGACTTCAAAATAGATACTTGACATGTACTAGAAAAAGATACTCCTAATCAAGATCTATAATTATAGATATAGATGAGTCATTTTGGAGCATCCTGAAGGACTTTTGATGTTCTAGACGAAAATCAAATCACACCCAAAACCATCACCTGATCCTTCCCAACCCCCAAAATCGATCAAGACTTCAAAATAGATGCTTGACATGTACTAGAAAAAGATACTCCTAATCAAGATCTATCATTATAGATATAGATGAGTCATTTTGGAGCATCCTGAAGGATTTTTGATGTTCTAGACGAAAATCAAATCACACCCAAAACCATCACCTGATCCTTCCCAACCCCCAAAATCGATCAAGACTTCAAAATAGATACTTGACATGTACTAGAAAAAGATACTCCTAATCAAGATCTATCATTATAGAAATAGATGAGTCATTTTGGAGCATCCTGAAGGATTTTTGATGTTCTAGACGAAAATCAAATCACACCCAAAACCATCACCTGATCCTTCCCAACCCCCAAAATCGATCAAGACTTCAAAATAGATACTTGACATGTACTAGAAAAAGATACTCCTAATCAAGATCTATCATTATAGATATAGATGAGTCATTTTGGAGCATCTTGAAGGATTTTTGATGTTCTAGACGAAAATCAAATCACACCCAAAACCATCACCTGATCCTTCCCAACCCCCAAAATCGATCAAGACTTCAAAATAGATACTCCTAATCAAGATCTATCATTATAGATATAGATGAGTCATTTTGGAGCATCCTGAAGGATTTTTGATGTTCTAGACGAAAATCAAATCACACCCAAAACCATCACCTGATCCTTCCCAACCCCCAAAATCGATCAAGACTTCAAAATAGATACTTGACATGTACTAGAAAAAGATACTCCTAATCAAGATCTATCATTATAGATATAGATGAGTTATTTTGGAGCATCCTGAAGGATTTTTGATGTTCTAGACGAAAATCAAATCACACCCAAAACCATCACCTGATCCTTCCCAACCCCCAAAATCGATCAAGACTTCAAAATAGATACTTGACATGTACTAGAAAAAGATACTCCTAATCAAGATCTATCATTATAGATATAGATGAGTCATTTTGGAGCATCCTGAAGGATTTTTGATGTTCTAGACGAAAATCAAATCACACCCAAAACCATCACCTGATCCTTCCCAACCCCCAAAATCGATCAAGACTTCAAAATAGATACTTGACATGTACTAGAAAAAGATACTCCTAATCAAGATCTATCATTATAGATATAGATGAGTCATTTTGGAGCATCCTGAAGGATTTTTGATGTTCTAGACGAAAATCAAATCACACCCAAAACCATCACCTGATCCTTCCCAACCCCCAAAATCGATCAAGACTTCAAAATAGATACTTGACATGTACTAGAAAAAGATACTCCTAATCAAGATCTATCATTATAGATATAGATGAGTCATTTTGGAGCATCCTGAAGGATTTTTGATGTTCTAGACGAAAATCAAATCACACCTAAAACCATCACCTGATCCTTCCCAACCCCCAAAATCGATCAAGACTTCAAAATAGATACTTGACATGTACTAGAAAAAGATACTCCTAATCAAGATCTATCATTATAGATATAGATGAGTCATTTTGGAGCATCCTGAAGGATTTTTGATGTTCTAGACGAAAATCAAATCACACCCAAAACCATCACCTGATCCTTCCCAACCCCCAAAATCGATCAAGACTTCAAAATAGATACTTGACATGTACTAGAAAAAGATACTCCTAATCAAGATCTATCATTATAGATATAGATGAGTCATTTTGGAGCATCCTGAAGGATTTTTGATGTTCTAGACGAAAATCAAATCACACCCAAAACCATCACCTGATCCTTCCCAACCCCCAAAATCGATCAAGACCTTCAAAATAGATACTTGACATGTACTAGAAAAAGATACTCCTAATCAAGATCTATCATTATAGATATAGATGAGTCATTTTGGAGCATCCTGAAGGATTTTTGATGTTCTAGACGAAAATCAAATCACACCCAAAACCATCACCTGATCCTTCCCAACCCCCAAAATCGATCAAGACTTCAAAATAGATACTTGACATGTACTAGAAAAAGATACTCCTAATCAAGATCTATCATTATAGATATAGATGAGTCATTTTGGAGCATCCTGAAGGATTTTTGATGTTCTAGACGAAAATCAAATCACACCCAAAACCATCACCTGATCCTTCCCAACCCCCAAAATCGATCAAGACTTCAAAATAGATACTTGACATGTACTAGAAAAAGATACTCCTAATCAAGATCTATCATTATAGATATAGATGAGTCATTTTGGAGCATCCTGAAGGATTTTTGATGTTCTAGACGAAAATCAAATCACACCCAAAACCATCACCTGATCCTTCCCAACCCCCAAAATCGATCAAGACTTCAAAATAGATACTTGACATGTACTAGAAAAAGATACTCCTAATCAAGATCTATCATTATAGATATAGATGAGTCATTTTGGAGCATCCTGAAGGATTTTTGATGTTCTAGACGAAAATCAAATCACACCCAAAACCATCACCTGATCCTTCCCAACCCCCAAAATCGATCAAGACTTCAAAATAGATACTTGACATGTACTAGAAAAAGATACTCCTAATCAAGATCTATCATTATAGATATAGATGAGTCATTTTGGAGCATCCTGAAGGATTTTTGGTGTTCTAGACGAAAATCAAATCACACCCAAAACCATCACCTGATCCTTCCCAACCCCCAAAATCGATCAAGACTTCAAAATAGATACTTGACATGTCCTAGAAAAAGATACTCCTAATCAAGATCTATCATTATAGATATAGATGAGTCATTTTGGAGCATCCTGAAGGATTTTTGATGTTCTAGACGAAAATCAAATCACACCCAAAACCATCACCTGATCCTTCCCAACCCCCAAAATCGATCAAGACTTCAAAATAGATACTTGACATGTACTAGAAAAAGATACTCCTAATCAAGATCTATCATTATAGATATAGATGAGTCATTTTGGAGCATCCTGAAGGATTTTTGATGTTCTAGACGAAAATCAAATCACACCCAAAACCATCACCTGATCCTTCCCAACCCCCAAAATCGATCAAGACTTCAAAATAGATACTTGACATGTACTAGAAAAAGATACTCCTAATCAAGATCTATCATTATAGATATAGATGAGTCATTTTGGAGCATCCTGAAGGATTTTTGATGTTCTAGACGAAAATCAAATCACACCCAAAACCATCACCTGATCCTTCCCAACCCCCAAAATCGATCAAGACTTCAAAATAGATACTTGACATGTACTAGAAAAAGATACTCCTAATCAAGATCTATCATTATAGATATAGATGAGTCATTTTGGAGCATCCTGAAGGATTTTTGATGTTCTAGACGAAAATCAAATCACACCCAAAACCATCACCTGATCCTTCCCAACCCCCAAAATCGATCAAGACTTCAAAATAGATACTTGACATGTACTAGAAAAAGATACTCCTAATCAAGATCTATCATTATAGATATAGATGAGTCATTTTGGAGCATCCTGAAGGATTTTTGATGTTCTAGACGAAAATCAAATCACACCCAAAACATTCACCTGATCCTTCCCAACCCCCAAAATCGATCAAGACTTCAAAATAGATACTTGACATGTACTAGAAAAAGATACTCCTAATCAAGATCTATCATTATAGATACAGATGAGTCATTTTGGAGCATCCTGAAGGATTTTTGATGTTCTAGACGAAAATCAAATCACACCCAAAACCATCACCTGATCCTTCCCAACCCCCAAAATCGATCAAGACTTCAAAATAGATACTTGACATGTACTAGAAAAAGATACTCCTAATCAAGATCTATCATTATAGATATAGATGAGTCATTTTGGAGCATCCTGAAGGATTTTTGATGTTCTAGACATAAATCAAATCACACCCAAAACCATCACCTGATCCTTCCCAACCCCCAAAATCGATCAAGACTTCAAAATAGATACTTGACATGTACTAGAAAAAGATACTCCTAATCAAGATCTATAATTATAGATATAGATGAGTCATTTTGGAGCATCCTGAAGGATTTTTGATGTTCTAGACGAAAATCAAATCACACCCAAAACCATCACCTGATCCTTCCCAACCCCCAAAATCGATCAAGACTTCAAAATAGATACTTGACATGTACTAGAAAAAGATACTCCTAATCAAGATCTATCATTATAGATATAGATGAGTCATTTTGGAGCATCCTGAAGGATTTTTGATGTTCTAGACGAAAATCAAATCACACCCAAAACCATCACCTGATCCTTCCCAACCCCCAAAATCGATCAAGACTTCAAAATAGATACTTGACATGTACTAGAAAAAGATACTCCTAATCAAGATCTATCATTATAGATATAGATGAGTCATTTTGGAGCATCCTGAAGGATTTTTGATGTTCTAGACGAAAATCAAATCACACCCAAAACCATCACCTGATCCTTCCCAACCCCCAAAATCGATCAAGACTTCAAAATAGATACTTGACATGTACTAGAAAAAGATACTCCTAATCAAGATCTATCATTATAGATATAGATGAGTCATTTTGGAGCATCCTGAAGGATTTTTGATGTTCTAGACGAAAATCAAATCACACCCAAAACCATCACCTGATCCTTCCCAACCCCCAAAATCGATCAAGACTTCAAAATAGATACTTGACATGTACTAGAAAAAGATACTCCTAATCAAGATCTATCATTATAGATATAGATGAGTCATTTTGGAGCATCCTGAAGGATTTTTGATGTTCTAGACGAAAATCAAATCACACCCAAAACCATCACCTGATCCTTCCCAACCCCCAAAATCGATCAAGACTTCAAAATAGATACTTGACATGTACTAGAAAAAGATACTCCTAATCAAGATCTATCATTATAGATATAGATGAGTCATTTTGGAGCATCCTGAAGGATTTTTGATGTTCTAGACGAAAATCAAATCACACCCAAAACCATCACCTGATCCTTCCCAACCCCCAAAATCGATCAAGACTTCAAAATAGATACTTGACATGTACTAGAAAAAGATACTCCTAATCAAGATCTATCATTATAGATATAGATGAGTCATTTTGGAGCATCCTGAAGGATTTTTGATGTTCTAGACGAAAATCAAATCACACCCAAAACCATCACCTGATCCTTCCCAACCCCCAAAATCGATCAAGACTTCAAAATAGATACTTGACATGTACTAGAAAAAGATACTCCTAATCAAGATCTATCATTATAGATATAGATGAGTCATTTTGGAGCATCCTGAAGGATTTTTGATGTTCTAGACGAAAATCAAATCACACCCAAAACCATCACCTGATCCTTCCCAACCCCCAAAATCGATCAAGACTTCAAAATAGATACTTGACATGTACTAGAAAAAGATACTCCTAATCAAGATCTATCATTATAGATATAGATGAGTCATTTTGGAGCATCCTGAAGGATTTTTGATGTTCTAGACGAAAATCAAATCACACCCAAAACCATCACCTGATCCTTCCCAACCCCCAAAATCGATCAAGACTTCAAAATAGATACTTGACATGTACTAGAAAAAGATACTCCTAATCAAGATCTATCATTATAGATATAGATGAGTCATTTTGGAGCATCCTGAAGGATTTTTGATGTTCTAGACGAAAATCAAATCACACCCAAAACCATCACCTGATCCTTCCCAACCCCCAAAATCGATCAAGACTTCAAAATAGATACTTGACATGCACTAGAAAAAGATACTCCTAATCAAGATCTATAATTATAGATATAGATGAGTCATTTTGGAGCATCCTGAAGGATTTTTGATGTTCTAGACGAAAATCAAATCACACCCAAAACCATCACCTGATCCTTCCCAACCCCCAAAATCGATCAAGACTTCAAAATAGATACTTGACATGTACTAGAAAAAGATACTCCTAATCAAGATATATCATTATAGATATAGATGAGTCATTTTGGAGCATCCTGAAGGATTTTTGATGTTCTAGACGAAAATCAAATCACACCCAAAACCATCACCTGATCCTTCCCAACCCCCAAAATCGATCAAGACTTCAAAATAGATACTTGACATGTACTAGAAAAAGATACTCCTAATCAAGATCTATCATTATAGATATAGATGAGTCATTTTGGAGCATCCTGAAGGATTTTTGATGTTCTAGACGAAAATCAAATCACACCCAAAACCTTCACCTGATCCTTCCCAACCCCCAAAATCGATCAAGACTTCAAAATAGATACTTGACATGTACTAGAAAAAGATACTCCTAATCAAGATCTATCATTATAGATATAGATGAGTCATTTTGGAGCATCCTGAAGGATTTTTGATGTTCTAGACGAAAATCAAATCACACCCAAAACCATCACCTGATCCTTCCCAACCCCTAAAATCGATCAAGACTTCAAAATAGATACTTGACATGTACTAGAAAAAGATACTCCTAATCAAGATCTATCATTATAGATATAGATGAGTCATTTTGGAGCATCCTGAAGGATTTTTGATGTTCTAGACGAAAATCAAATCACACCCAAAACCATCACCTGATCCTTCCCAACCCCCAAAATCGATCAAGACTTCAAAATAGATACTTGACATGTACTAGAAAAAGATACTCCTAATCAAGATCTATAATTATAGATATAGATGAGTCATTTTGGAGCATCCTGAAGGATTTTTGATGTTCTAGACGAAAATCAAATCACACCCAAAACCATCACCTGATCCTTCCCAACCCCCAAAATCGATCAAGACTTCAAAATAGATACTTGACATGTACTAGAAAAAGATACTCCTAATCAAGATCTATCATTATAGATATAGATGAGTCATTTTGGAGCATCCTGAAGGATTTTTGATGTTCTAGACGAAAATCAAATCACACCCAAAACCATCACCTGATCCTTCCCAACCCCCAAAATCGATCAAGACTTTAAAATAGATACTTGACATGTACTAGAAAAAGATACTCCTAATCAAGATCTATCATTATAGATATAGATGAGTCATTTTGGAGCATCCTGAAGGATTTTTGATGTTCTAGACGAAAATCAAATCACACCCAAAACCATCACCTGATCCTTCCCAACCCCCAAAATCGATCAAGACTTCAAAATAGATACTTGACATGTACTAGAAAAAGATACTCCTAATCAAGATCTATCATTATAGATATAGATGAGTCATTTTGGAGCATCCTGAAGGATTTTTGATGTTCTAGACGAAAATCAAATCACACCCCAAAACCATCACCTGATCCTTCCCAACCCCCAAAATCGATCAAGACTTCAAAATAGATACTTGACATGTACTAGAAAAAGATACTCCTAATCAAGATCTATCATTATAGATATAGATGAGTCATTTTGGAGCATCCTGAAGGATTTTTGATGTTCTAGACGAAAATCAAATCACACCCAAAACCATCACCTGATCCTTCCCAACCCCCAAAATCGATCAAGACTTCAAAATAGATACTTGACATGTACTAGAAAAAGATACTCCTAATCAAGATCTATCATTATAGATATAGATAAGTCATTTTGGAGCATCCTGAAGGATTTTTGATGTTCTAGACGAAAATCAAATCACACCCAAAACCATCACCTGATCCTTCCCAACCCCCAAAATCGATCAAGACTTCAAAATAGATACTTGACATGTACTAGAAAAAGATACTCCTAATCAAGATCTATCATTATAGATATAGATGAGTCATTTTGGAGCATCCTGAAGGATTTTTGATGTTCTAGACGAGAATCAAATCACACCCAAAACCATCACCTGATCCTTCCCAACCCCCAAAATCGATCAAGACTTCAAAATAGATACTTGACATGTACTAGAAAAAGATACTCCTAATCAAGATCTATCATTATAGATATAGATGAGTCATTTTGGAGCATCCTGAAGGATTTTTGATGTTCTAGACGAAAACCAAATCACACCCAAAACCATCACCTGATCCTTCCCAACCCCCAAAATCGATCAAGACTTCAAAATAGATACTTGATATGTACTAGAAAAAGATACTCCTAATCAAGATCTATCATTATAGATATAGATGAGTCATTTTGGAGCATCCTGAAGGATTTTTGATGTTCTAGACGAAAATCAAATCACACCCAAAACCATCGCCTGATCCTTCCCAACCCCCAAAATCGATCAAGACTTCAAAATAGATACTTGACATGTACTAGAAAAAGATACTCCTAATCAAGATCTATCATTATAGATATAGATGAGTCATTTTGGAGCATCCTGAAGGATTTTTGATGTTCTAGACGAAAATCAAATCACACCCAAAACCATCACCTGATCCTTCCCAACCCCCAAAATCGATCAAGACTTCAAAATAGATACTTGACATGTACTAGAAAAAGATACTCCTAATCAAGATCTATCATTATAGATATAGATGAGTCATTTTGGAGCATCCTGAAGGATTTTTGATGTTCTAGACGAAAATCAAATCACACCCAAAACCATCACCTGATCCTTCCCAACCCCCAAAATCGATCAAGACTTCAAAATAGATACTTGACATGTACTAGAAAAAGATACTCCTAATCAAGATCTATAATTATAGATATAGATGAGTCATTTTGGAGCATCCTGAAGGATTTTTGATGTTCTAGATGAAAATCAAATCACACCCAAAACCATCACCTCATCCTTCCCAACCCCCAAAATCGATCAAGACTTCAAAATAGATACTTGACATGTACTAGAAAAAGATACTCCTAATCAAGATCTATCATTATAGATATAGATGAGTCATTTTGGAGCATCCTGAAGGATTTTTGATGTTCTAGACGAAAATCAAATCACACCCAAAACCATCACCTGATCCTTCCCAACCCCCAAAATCGATCAAGACTTCAAAATAGATACTTGACATGTACTAGAAAAAGATACTCCTAATCAAGATCTATCATTATAGATATAGATGAGTCATTTTGGAGCATCCTGAAGGATTTTTGATGTTCTAGACGAAAATCAAATCACACCCAAAACCATCACCTGATCCTTCCCAACCCCCAAAATCGATCAAGACTTCAAAATAGATACTTGACATGTACTAGAAAAAGATACTCCTAATCAAGATCTATCATTATAGATATAGATGAGTCATTTTGGAGCATCCTGAAGGATTTTTGATGTTCTAGACGAAAATCAAATCACACCCAAAACCATCACCTGATCCTTCCCAACCCCCAAAATCGATCAAGACTTCAAAATAGATACTTGACATGTACTAGAAAAAGATACTCCTAATCAAGATCTATCATTATAGATATAGATGAGTCATTTTGGAGCATCCTGAAGGATTTTTGATGTTCTAGACGAAAATCAAATCACACCCAAAACCATCACCTGATCCTTCCCAACCCCCAAAATCGATCAAGACTTCAAAATAGATACTTGACATATACTAGAAAAAGATACTCCTAATCAAGATCTATCATTATAGATATAGATGAGTCATTTTGGAGCATCCTGAAGGATTTTTGATGTTCTAGACGAAAATCAAATCACACCCAAAACCATCACCTGATCCTTCCCAACCTCCAAAATCGATCAAGACTTCAAAATAGATACTTGACATGTACTAGAAAAAGATACTCCTAATCAAGATCTATCATTATAGATATAGATGAGTCATTTTGGAGCATCCTGAAGGATTTTTGATGTTCTAGACGAAAATCAAATCACACCCAAAACCATCACCTGATCCTTCCCAACCCCCAAAATCGATCAAGACTTCAAAATAGATACTTGACATGTACTAGAAAAAGATACTCCTAATCAAGATCTATCATTATAGATATAGATGAGTCATTTTGGAGCATCCTGAAGGATTTTTGATGTTCTAGACGAAAATCAAATCACACCCAAAACCATCACCTGATCCTTCCCAACCCCCAAAATCGATCAAGACTTCAAAATAGATACTTGACATGTACTAGAAAAAGATACTCCTAATCAAGATCTATCATTATAGATATAGATGAGTCATTTTGGAGCATCCTGAAGGATTTTTGATGTTCTAGACGAAAATCAAATCACACCCAAAACCATCACCTGATCCTTCCCAACCCCCAAAATCGATCAAGACTTCAAAATAGATACTTGACATGTACTAGAAAAAGATACTCCTAATCAAGATCTATCATTATAGATATAGATGAGTCATTTTGGAGCATCCTGAAGGATTTTTGATGTTCTAGACGAAAATCAAATCACACCCAAAACCATCACCTGATCCTTCCCAACCCCCAAAATCGATCAAGACTTCAAAATAGATACTTGACATGTACTAGAAAAAGATACTCCTAATCAAGATCTATCATTATAGATATAGATGAGTCATTTTGGAGCATCCTGAAGGATTTTTGATGTTCTAGACGAAAATCAAATCACACCCAAAACCATCACCTGATCCTTCCCAACCCCCAAAATCGATCAAGACTTCAAAATAGATACTTGACATGTACTAGAAAAAGATACTCCTAATCAAGATCTATCATTATAGATATAGATGAGTCATTTTGGAGCATCCTGAAGGATTTTTGATGTTCTAGACGAAAATCAAATCACACCCAAAACCATCACCTGATCCTTCCCAACCCCCAAAATCGATCAAGACTTCAAAATAGATACTTGACATGTACTAGAAAAAGATACTCCTAATCAAGATCTATCATTATAGATATAGATGAGTCATTTTGGAGCATCCTGAAGGATTTTTGATGTTCTAGACGAAAATCAAATCACACCCAAAACCATCACCTGATCCTTCCCAACCCCCAAAATCGATCAAGACTTCAAAATAGATACTTGACATGTACTAGAAAAAGATACTCCTAATCAAGATCTATCATTATAGATATAGATGAGTCATTTTGGAGCATCCTGAAGGATTTTTGATGTTCTAGACGAAAATCAAATCACACCCAAAACCATCACCTGATCCTTCCCAACCCCCAAAATCGATCAAGACTTCAAAATAGATACTTGACATGTACTGGAAAAAGATACTCCTAATCAAGATCTATCATTATAGATATAGATGAGTCATTTTGGAGCATCCTGAAGGATTTTTGATGTTCTAGACGAAAATCAAATCACACCCAAAACCATCACCTGATCCTTCCCAACCCCCAAAATCGATCAAGACTTCAAAATAGATACTTGAAATGTACTAGAAAAAGATACTCCTAATCAAGATCTATAATTATAGATATAGATGAGTCATTTTGGAGCATCCTGAAGGATTTTTGATGTTCTAGACGAAAATCAAATCACACCCAAAACCATCACCTGATCCTTCCCAACCCCCAAAATCGATCAAGACTTCAAAATAGATACTTGACATGTACTAGAAAAAGATACTCCTAATCAAGATCTATCATTATAGATATAGATGAGTCATTTTGGAGCATCCTGAAGGATTTTTGATGTTCTAGACGAAAATCAAATCACACCCAAAACCATCACCTGATCCTTCCCAACCCCCAAAATCGATCAAGACTTCAAAATAGATACTTGACATGTACTAGAAAAAGATACTCCTAATCAAGATCTATCATTATAGATATAGACGAGTCATTTTGGAGCATCCTGAAGGATTTTTGATGTTCTAGACGAAAATCAAATCACACCCAAAACCATCACCTGATCCTTCCCAACCCCCAAAATCGATCAAGACTTCAAAATAGATACTTGACATGTACTAGAAAAAGATACTCCTAATCAAGATCTATCATTATAGATATAGATGAGTCATTTTGGAGCATCCTGAAGGATTTTTGATGTTCTAGACGAAAATCAAATCACACCCAAAACCATCACCTGATCCTTCCCAACCCCCAAAATCGATCAAGACTTCAAAATAGATACTTGACATGTACTAGAAAAAGATACTCCTAATCAAGATCTATCATTATAGATATAGATGAGTCATTTTGGAGCATCCTGAAGGATTTTTGATGTTCTAGACGAAAATCAAATCACACCCAAAACCATCACCTGATCCTTCCCAACCCCCAAAATCGATCAAGACTTCAAAATAGATACTTGACATGTACTAGAAAAAGATACTCCTAATCAAGATCTATCATTATAGATATAGATGAGTCATTTTGGAGCATCCTGAAGGATTTTTGATGTTCTAGACGAAAATCAAATCACACCCAAAACCATCACCTGATCCTTCCCAACCCCCAAAATCGATCAAGACTTCAAAATAGATACTTGACATGTACTAGAAAAAGATACTCCTAATCAAGATCTATCATTATAGATATAGATGAGTCATTTTGGAGCATCCTGAAGGATTTTTGATGTTCTAGACGAAAATCAAATCACACCCAAAACCATCACCTGATCCTTCCCAACCCCCAAAATCGATCAAGACTTCAAAATAGATACTTGACATGTACAAGAAAAAGATACTCCTAATCAAGATCTATCATTATAGATATAGATGAGTCATTTTGGAGCATCCTGAAGGATTTTTGATGTTCTAGACGAAAATCAAATCACACCCAAAACCATCACCTGATCCTTCCCAACCCCCAAAATCGATCAAGACTTCAAAATAGATACTTGACATGTACTAGAAAAAGATACTCCTAATCAAGATCTATCATTATAGATATAGATGAGTCATTTTGGAGCATCCTGAAGGATTTTTGATGTTCTAGACGAAAATCAAATCACACCCAAAACCATCACCTGATCCTTCCCAACCCCCAAAATCGATCAAGACTTCAAAATAGATACTTGACATGTACTAGAAAAAGATACTCCTAATCAAGATCTATCATTATAAATATAGATGAGTCATTTTGGAGCATCCTGAAGGATTTTTGATGTTCTAGACGATCCTTCTATCATTATAGATATAGATGAGTCATTTTGGAGCATCCTGAAGGATTTTTGATGTTCTAGACGAAAATCAAATCACACCCAAAACCATCACCTGATCCTTCCCAACCCCCAAAATCGATCAAGACTTCAAAATAGATACTTGACATGTACTAGAAAAAGATACTCCTAATCAAGATCTATCATTATAGATATAGATGAGTCATTTTGGAGCATCCTGAAGGATTTTTGATGTTCTAGACGAAAATCAAATCACACCCAAAACCATCACCTGATCCTTCCCAACCCCCAAAATCGATCAAGACTTCAAAATAGATACTAGACATGTACTAGAAAAAGATACTCCTAATCAAGATCTATCATTATAGATATAGATGAGTCATTTTGGAGCATCCTGAAGGATTTTTGATGTTCTAGACGAAAATCAAATCACACCCAAAACCATCACCTGATCCTTCCCAACCCCCAAAATCGATCAAGACTTCAAAATAGATACTTGACATGTACTAGAAAAAGATGCTCCTAATCAAGATCTATCATTATAGATATAGATGAGTCATTTTGGAGCATCCTGAAGGATTTTTGATGTTCTAGACGAAAATCAAATCACACCCAAAACCATCACCTGATCCTTCCCAACCCCCAAAATCGATCAAGACTTCAAACTAGATACTTGACATGTACTAGAAAAAGATACTCCTAATCAAGATCTATCATTATAGATATAGATGAGTCATTTTGGAGCATCCTGAAGGATTTTTAATGTTCTAGACGAAAATCAAATCACACCCAAAACCATCACCTGATCCTTCCCAACCCCCAAAATCGATCAAGACTTCAAAATAGATACTTGACATGTACTAGAAAAAGATACTCCTAATCAAGATCTATCATTATAGATATAGATGAGTCATTTTGGAGCATCCTGAAGGATTTTTGATGTTCTAGACGAAAATCAAATCACACCCAAAACCATCACCTGATCCTTCCCAACCCCCAAAATCGATCAAGACTTCAAAATAGATACTTGACATGTACTAGAAAAAGATACTCCTAATCAAGATCTATCATTATAGATATAGATGAGTCATTTTGGAGCATCCTGAAGGATTTTTGATGTTCTAGACGAAAATCAAATCACACCCAAAACCATCACCTGATCCTTCCCAACCCCCAAAATCGATCAAGACTTCAAAATAGATACTTGACATGTACTAGAAAAAGATACTCCTAATCAAGATCTATCATTATAGATATAGATGAGTCATTTTGGAGCATCCTGAAGGATTTTTGATGTTCTAGACGAAAATCAAATCACACCCAAAACCATCACCTGATCCTTCCCAACCCCCAAAATCGATCAAGACTTCAAAATAGATACTTGACATGTACTAGAAAAAGATACTCCTAATCAAGATCTATCATTATAGATATAGATGAGTCACCCAAAACCATCACCTGATCCTTCCCAACCCCCAAAATCGATCAAGACTTCAAAATAGATACTTGACATGTACTAGAAAAAGATACTCCTAATCAAGATCTATCATTATAGATATAGATGAGTCATTTTGGAGCATCCTGAAGGATTTTTGATGTTCTAGACGAAAATCAAATCACACCCAAAACCATCACCTGATCCTTCCCAACCCCCAAAATCGATCAAGACTTCAAAATAGATACTTGACATGTACTAGAAAAAGATACTCCTAATCAAGATCTATCATTATAGATATAGATGAGTCATTTTGGAGCATCCTGAAGGATTTTTGATGTTCTAGACGAAAATCAAATCACACCCAAAACCATCACCTGATCCTTCCCAACCCCCAAAATCGATCAAGACTTCAAAATAGATACTTGACATGTACTAGAAAAAGATACTCCTAATCAAGATCTATCATTATAGATATAGATGAGTCATTTTGGAGCATCCTGAAGGATTTTTGATGTTCTAGCCGAAAATCAAATCACACCCAAAACCATCACCAACCCCCAAAATCGATCAAGACTTCAAAATAGATACTTGACATGTACTAGAAAAAGATACTCCTAATCAAGATCTATCATTATAGATATAGATGAGTCATTTTGGAGCATCCTGAAGGATTTTTGATGTTCTAGACGAAAATCAAATCACACCCAAAACCATCACCTGATCCTTCCCAACCCCCAAAATCGATCAAGACTTCAAAATAGATACTTGACATGTACTAGAAAAAGATACTCCTAATCAAGATCTATCATTATAGATATAGATGAGTCATTTTGGAGCATCCTGAAGGATTTTTGATGTTCTAGACGAAAATCAAATCACACCCAAAACCATCACCTGATCCTTCCCAACCCCCAAAATCGATCAAGACTTCAAAATAGATACTTGACATGTACTAGAAAAGGATACTCCTAATCAAGATCTATAATTATAGATATAGATGAGTCATTTTGGAGCATCCTGAAGGATTTTTGATGTTCTAGACGAAAATCAAATCACACCCAAAACCATCACCTGATCCTTCCCAACCCCCAAAATCGATCAAGACTTCAAAATAGATACTTGACATGTACTAGAAAAAGATACTCCTAATCAAGATCTATAATTATAGATATAGATGAGTCATTTTGGAGCATCCTGAAGGATTTTTGATGTTCTAGACGAAAATCAAATCACACCCAAAACCATCACCTGATCCTTCCCAACCCCCAAAATCGATCAAGACTTCAAAATAGATACTTGACATGTACTAGAAAAAGATACTCCTAAACAAGATCTATCATTATAGATATAGATGAGTCATTTTGGAGCATCCTGAAGGATTTTTGATGTTCTAGACGAAAATCAAATCACACCCAAAACCATCACCTGATCCTTCCCAACTCCCAAAATCGATCAAGACTTCAAAATAGATACTTGACATGTACTAGAAAAAGATACTCCTAATCAAGATCTATCATTATAGATATAGATGAGTCATTTCGGAGCATCCTGAAGGATTTTTGATGTTCTAGACGAAAATCAAATCACACCCAAAACCATCACCTGATCCTTCCCAACCCCCAAAATCGATCAAGACTTCAAAATAGATACTTGACATGTACTAAAAAAAGATACTCCTAATCAAGATCTATCATTATAGATATATATGAGTCATTTTGGAGCATCCTGAAGGATTTTTGATGTTCTAGACGAAAATCAAATCACACCCAAAACCATCACCTGATCCTTCCCAACCCCCAAAATCGATCAAGACTTCAAAATAGATACTTGACATGTACTAGAAAAAGATACTCCTAATCAAGATCCATCATTATAGATATAGATGAGTCATTTTGGAGCATCCTGAAGGATTTTTGATGTTCTAGACGAAAACCAAATCACACCCAAAACCATCACCTGATCCTTCCCAACCCCCAAAATCGATCAAGACTTCAAAATAGATACTTGACATGTACTAGAAAAAGATACTCCTAATCAAGATCTATCATTATAGATATAGATGAGTCATTTTGGAGCATCCTGAAGGATTTTTGATGTTCTAGACGAAAATCAAATCACACCCAAAACCATCACCTGATCCTTCCCAACTCCCAAAATCGATCAAGACTTCAAAATAGATACTTGACATGTACTAGAAAAAGATACTCCTAATCAAGATCTATCATTATAGATATAGATGAGTCATTTTGGAGCATCCTGAAGGATTTTTGATGTTCTAGACGAAAATCAAATCACACCCAAAACCATCACCTGATCCTTCCCAACCCCCAAAATCGATCAAGACTTCAAAATAGATACTTGACATGTACTAGAAAAAGATACTCCTAATCAAGATCTATCATTATAGATATAGATGAGTCATTTTGGAGCATCCTGAAGGATCTTTGATGTTCTAGACGAAAATCAAATCACACCCAAAACCATCACCTGATCCTTCCCAACCCCCAAAATCGATCAAGACTTCAAAATAGATACTTGACATGTACTAGAAAAAGATACTCCTAATCAAGATCTATCATTATAGATATAGATGAGTCATTTTGGAGCATCCTGAAGGATTTTTGATGTTCTAGACGAAAATCAAATCACACCCAAAACCATCACTTGATCCTTCCCAACCCCCAAAATCGATCAAGACTTCAAAATAGATACTTGACATGTACTAGAAAAAGATACTCCTAATCAAGATCTATCATTATAGATATAGATGAGTCATTTTGGAGCATCCTGAAGGATTTTTGATGTTCTAGACGAAAATCAAATCACACCCAAAACCATCACCTGATCCTTCCCAACCCCCAAAATCGATCAAGACTTCAAAATAGATACTTGACATGTACTAGAAAAAGATACTCCTAATCAAGATCTATAATTATAGATATAGATGAGTCATTTTGGAGCATCCTGAAGGATTTTTGATGTTCTAGACGAAAATCAAATCACACCCAAAACCATCACCTGATCCTTCCCAACCCCCAAAATCGATCAAGACTTCAAAATAGATACTTGACATGTACTAGAAAAAGATACTCCTAATCAAGATCTATAATTATAGATATAGATGAGTCATTTTGGAGCATCCTGAAGGATTTTTGATGTTCTAGACGAAAATCAAATCACACCCAAAACCATCACTTGATCCTTCCCAACCCCCAAAATCGATCAAGACTTCAAAATAGATACTTGACATGTACTAGAAAAAGATACTCCTAATCAAGATCTATCATTATAGATATAGATGAGTCATTTTGGAGCATCCTTAAGGATTTTTGATGTTCTAGACGAAAATCAAATCACACCCAAAACCATCACCTGATCCTTCCCAACCCCCAAAATCGATCAAGACTTCAAAATAGATACTTGACATGTACTAGAAAAAGATACTCCTAATCAAGATCTATCATTATAGATATAGATGGGTCATTTTGGAGCATCCTGAAGGATTTTTGATGTTCTAGACGAAAATCAAATCACACCCAAAACCATCACCTGATCCTTCCCAACCCCCAAAATCGATCAAGACTTCAAAATAGATACTTGACATGTACTAGAAAAAGATACTCCTAATCAAGATCTATCATTATAGATATAGATGAGTCATTTTGGAGCATCCTGAAGGATTTTTGATGTTCTAGACGAAAATCAAATCACACCCAAAACCATCACCTGATCCTTCCCAACCCCCAAAATCGATCAAGACTTCAAAATAGATACTTGACATGTACTAGAAAAAGATACTCCTAATCAAGATCTATAATTATAGATATAGATGAGTCATTTTGGAGCATCCTGAAGGATTTTTGATGTTCTAGACGAAAATCAAATCACACCCAAAACCATCACCTGATCCTTCCCAACCCCCAAAATCGATCAAGACTTCAAAATAGATACTTGACATGTACTAGAAAAAGATACTCCTAATCAAGATCTATAATTATAGATATAGATGAGTCATTTTGGAGCATCCTGAAGGATTTTTGATGTTCTAGACGAAAATCAAATCACACCCAAAACCATCACTTGATCCTTCCCAACCCCCAAAATCGATCAAGACTTCAAAATAGATACTTGACATGTACTAGAAAAAGATACTCCTAATCAAGATCTATCATTATAGATATAGATGAGTCATTTTGGAGCATCCTTAAGGATTTTTGATGTTCTAGACGAAAATCAAATCACACCCAAAACCATCACCTGATCCTTCCCAACCCCCAAAATCGATCAAGACTTCAAAATAGATACTTGACATGTACTAGAAAAAGATACTCCTAATCAAGATCTATCATTATAGATATAGATGAGTCATTTTGGAGCATCCTGAAGGATTTTTGATGTTCTAGACGAAAATCAAATCACACGCAAAACCATCACCTGATCCTTCCCAACCCCCAAAATCGATCAAGACTTCAAAATAGATACTTGACATGTACTAGAAAAAGATACTCCTAATCAAGATCTATCATTATAGATATAGATGAGTCATTTTGGAGCATCCTGAAGGATTTTTGATGTTCTAGACGAAAATCAAATCACACCCAAAACCATCACCTGATCCTTCCCAACCCCCAAAATCGATCAAGACTTCAAAATAGATACTTGACATGTACTAGAAAAAGATACTCCTAATCAAGATCTATCATTATAGATATAGATGAGTCATTTTGGAGCATCCTGAAGGATTTTTGATGTTCTAGACGAAAATCAAATCACACCCAAAACCATCACCTGATCCTTCCCAACCCCCAAAATCGATCAAGACTTCAAAATAGATACTTGACATGTACTAGAAAAAGATACTCCTAATCAAGATCTATCATTATAGATATAGATGAGTCATTTTGGAGCATCCTGAAGGATTTTTGATGTTCTAGACGAAAATCAAATCACACCCAAAACCATCACCTGATCCTTCCCAACCCCCAAAATCGATCAAGACTTCAAAATAGATACTTGACATGTACTAGAAAAAGATACTCCTAATCAAGATCTATCATTATAGATATAGATGAGTCATTTTGGAGCATCCTGAAGGATTTTTGATGTTCTAGACGAAAATCAAATCACACCCAAAACCATCACCTGATCCTTCCCAACCCCCAAAATCGATCAAGACTTCAAAATAGATACTTGACATGTACTAGAAAAAGATACTCCTAATCAAGATCTATCATTATAGATATAGATGAGTCATTTTGGAGCATCCTGAAGGATTTTTGATGTTCTCGACGAAAATCAAATCACACCCAAAACCATCACCTGATCCTTCCCAACCCCCAAAATCGATCAAGACTTCAAAATAGATACTTGACATGTACTAGAAAAAGATACTCCTAATCAAGATCTATCATTATAGATATAGATGAGTCATTTTGGAGCATCCTGAAGGATTTTTGATGTTCTAGACGAAAATCAAATCACACCCAAAACCATCACCTGATCCTTCCCAACCCCCAAAATCGATCAAGACTTCAAAATAGATACTTGACATGTACTAGAAAAAGATACTCCTAATCAAGATCTATCATTATAGATATAGATGAGTCATTTTGGAGCATCCTGAAGGATTTTTGATGTTCTAGACGAAAATCAAATCACACCCAAAACCATCACCTGATCCTTCCCAACCCCCAAAATCGATCAAGACTTCAAAATAGATACTTGACATGTACTAGAAAACGATACTCCTAATCAAGATCTATCATTATAGATATAGATGAGTCATTTTAGAGCATCCTGAAGGATTTTTGATGTTCTAGACGAAAATCAAATCACACCCAAAACCATCACCTGATCCTTCCCAACCCCCAAAATCGATCAAGACTTCAAAATAGATACTTGACATGTACTAGAAAAAGATACTCCTAATCAAGATCTATCATTATAGATATAGATGAGTCATTTTGGAGCATCCTGAAGGATTTTTGATGTTCTAGACGAAAATCAAATCACACCCAAAACCATCACCTGATCCTTCCCAACCCCCAAAATCGATCAAGACTTCAAAATAGATACTTGACATGTACTAGAAAAAGATACTCCTAATCAAGATCTATCATTATAGATATAGATGAGTCATTTTGGAGCATCCTGAAGGATTTTTGATGTTCTAGACGAAAATCAAATCACACCCAAAACCATCACCTGATCCTTCCCAACCCCCAAAATCGATCAAGACTTCAAAATAGATACTTGACATGTACTAGAAAAAGATACTCCTAATCAAGATCTATCATTATAGATATAGATGAGTCATTTTGGAGCATCCTGAAGGATTTTTGATGTTCTAGACGAAAATCAAATCACACCCAAAACCATCACCTGATCCTTCCCAACCCCCAAAATCGATCAAGACTTCAAAATAGATACTTGACATGTACTAGAAAAAGATACTCCTAATCAAGATCTATCATTATAGATATAGATGAGTCATTTTGGAGCATCCTGAAGGATTTTTGATGTTCTAGACGAAAATCAAATCACACCCAAAACCATCACCTGATCCTTCCCAACCCCCAAAATCGATCAAGACTTCAAAATAGATACTTGACATGTACTAGAAAAAGATACTCCTAATCAAGATCTATCATTATAGATATAGATGAGTCATTTTGGAGCATCCTGAAGGATTTTTGATGTTCTAGACGAAAATCAAATCACACCCAAAACCATCACCTGATCCTTCCCAACCCCCAAAATCGATCAAGACTTCAAAATAGATACTTGACATGTACTAGAAAAAGATACTCCTAATCAAGATCTATCATTATAGATATAGATGAGTCATTTTGGAGCATCCTGAAGGATTTTTGATGTTCTAGACGAAAATCAAATCACACCCAAAACCATCACCTGATCCTTCCCAACCCCCAAAATCGATCAAGACTTCAAAATAGATACTTGACATGTACTAGAAAAAGATACTCCTAATCAAGATCTATCATTATAGATATAGATGAGTCATTTTGGAGCATCCTGAAGGATTTTTGATGTTCTAGACGAAAATCAAATCACACCCAAAACCATCACCTGATCCTTCCCAACCCCCAAAATCGATCAAGACTTCAAAATAGATACTTGACATGTACTAGAAAAAGATACTCCTAATCAAGATCTATCATTATAGATATAGATGAGTCATTTTGGAGCATCCTGAAGGATTTTTGATGTTCTAGACGAAAATCAAATCACACCCAAAACCATCACCTGATCCTTCCCAACCCCCAAAATCGATCAAGACTTCAAAATAGATACTTGACATGTACTAGAAAAAGATACTCCTAATCAAGATCTATCATTATAGATATAGATGAGTCATTTTGGAGCATCCTGAAGGATTTTTGATGTTCTCGACGAAAATCAAATCACACCCAAAACCATCACCTGATCCTTCCCAACCCCCAAAATCGATCAAGACTTCAAAATAGATACTTGACATGTACTAGAAAAAGATACTCCTAATCAAGATCTATCATTATAGATATAGATGAGTCATTTTGGAGCATCCTGAAGGATTTTTGATGTTCTAGACGAAAATCAAATCACACCCAAAACCATCACCTGATCCTTCCCAACCCCCAAAATCGATCAAGACTTCAAAATAGATACTTGACATGTACTAGAAAAAGATACTCCTAATCAAGATCTATCATTATAGATATAGATGAGTCATTTTGGAGCATCCTGAAGGATTTTTGATGTTCTAGACGAAAATCAAATCACACCCAAAACCATCACCTGATCCTTCCCAACCCCCAAAATCGATCAAGACTTCAAAATAGATACTTGACATGTACTAGAAAACGATACTCCTAATCAAGATCTATCATTATAGATATAGATGAGTCATTTTAGAGCATCCTGAAGGATTTTTGATGTTCTAGACGAAAATCAAATCACACCCAAAACCATCACCTGATCCTTCCCAACCCCCAAAATCGATCAAGACTTCAAAATAGATACTTGACATGTACTAGAAAAAGATACTCCTAATCAAGATCTATCATTATAGATATAGATGAGTCATTTTGGAGCATCCTGAAGGATTTTTGATGTTCTAGACGAAAATCAAATCACACCCAAAACCATCACCTGATCCTTCCCAACCCCCAAAATCGATCAAGACTTCAAAATAGATACTTGACATGTACTAGAAAAAGATACTCCTAATCAAGATCTATCATTATAGATATAGATGAGTCATTTTGGAGCATCCTGAAGGATTTTTGATGTTCTAGACGAAAATCAAATCACACCCAAAACCATCACCTGATCCTTCCCAACCCCCAAAATCGATCAAGACTTCAAAATAGATACTTGACATGTACTAGAAAAAGATACTCCTAATCAAGATCTATCATTATAGATATAGATGAGTCATTTTGGAGCATCCTGAAGGATTTTTGATGTTCTAGACGAAAATCAAATCACACCCAAAACCATCACCTGATCCTTCCCAACCCCCAAAATCGATCAAGACTTCAAAATAGATACTTGACATGTACTAGAAAAAGATACTCCTAATCAAGATCTATCATTATAGATATAGATGAGTCATTTTGGAGCATCCTGAAGGATTTTTGATGTTCTAGACGAAAATCAAATCACACCCAAAACCATCACCTGATCCTTCCCAACCCCCAAAATCGATCAAGACTTCAAAATAGATACTTGACATGTACTAGAAAAAGATACTCCTAATCAAGATCTATCATTATAGATATAGATGAGTCATTTTGGAGCATCCTGAAGGATTTTTGATGTTCTAGACTAAAAACAAATCACACCCAAAACCATCACCTGATCCTTCCCAACCCCCAAAATCGATCAAGACTTCAAAATAGATACTTGACATGTACTAGAAAAAGATACTCCTAATCAAGATCTATAATTATAGATATAGATGAGTCATTTTGGAGCATCCTGAAGGATTTTTGATGTTCTAGACGAAAATCAAATCACACCCAAAACCATCACCTGATCCTTCCCAACCCCCAAAATCGATCAAGACTTCAAAATAGATACTTGACATGTACTAGAAAAAGATACTCCTAATCAAGATCTATCATTATAGATATAGATGAGTCATTTTGGAGCATCCTGAAGGATTTTTGATGTTCTAGACGAAAATCAAATCACACCCAAAACCATCACCTGATCCTTCCCAACCCCCAAAATCGATCAAGACTTCAAAATAGATACTTGACATGTACTAGAAAAAGATACTCCTAATCAAGATCTATCATTATAGATATAGATGAGTCATTTTGGAGCATCCTGAAGGATTTTTGATGTTCTAGACGAAAATCAAATCACACCCAAAACCATCACCTGATCCTTCCCAACCCCCAAAATCGATCAAGACTTCAAAATAGATACTTGACATGTACTAGAAAAAGATACTCCTAATCAAGATCTATCATTATAGATATAGATGAGTCATTTTGGAGCATCCTGAGGGATTTTTGATGTTCTAGACGAAAATCAAATCACAGCCAAAACCATTACCTGATCCTTCCCAACCCCCAAAATCGATCAAGACTTCAAAATAGATACTTGACATGTACTAGAAAAAGATACTCCTAATCAAGATCTATCATTATAGATATAGATGAGTCATTTTGGAGCATCCTGAAGGATTTTTGATGTTCTAGACGAAAATCAAATCACACCCAAAACCATCACCTGATCCTTCCCAACCCCCAAAATCGATCAAGACTTCAAAATAGATACTTGACATGTACTAGAAAAAGATACTCCTAATCAAGATCTATCATTATAGATATAGATGAGTCATTTTGGAGCATCCTGAAGGATTTTTGATGTTCTAGACGAAAATCAAATCACACCCAAAACCATCACCTGATCCTTCCCAACCCCCAAAATCGATCAAGACTTCAAAATAGATACTTGACATGTACTAGAAAAAGATACTCCTAATCAAGATCTATCATTATAGATATAGATGAGTCATTTTGGAGCAACCTGAAGGATTTTTGATGTTCTAGACGAAAATCAAATCACACCCAAAACCATCACCTGATCCTTCCCAACCCCCAAAATCGATCAAGACTTCAAAATAGATACTTGACATGTACTAGAAAAAGATACTCCTAATCAAGATCTATCATTATAGATATAGATGAGTCATTTTGGAGCATCCTGAAGGATTTTTGATGTTCTAGACGAAAATCAAATCACACCCAAAACCATCACCTGATCCTTCCCAACCCCCAAAATCGATCAAGACTTCAAAATAGATACTTGACATGTACTAGAAAAAGATAATCCTAATCAAGATCTATCATTATAGATATAGATGAGTCATTTTGGAGCATCCTGAAGGATTTTTGATGTTCTAGACGAAAATCAAATCACACCCAAAACCATCACCTGATCCTTCCCAACCCCCAAAATCGATCAAGACTTCAAAATAGATACTTGACATGTACTAGAAAAAGATACTCCTAATCAAGATCTATCATTATAGATATAAATGAGTCATTTTGGAGCATCCTGAAGGATTTTTGATGTTCTAGACGAAAATCAAATCACACCCAAAACCATCACCTGATCCTTCCCAACCCCCAAAATCGATCAAGACTTCAAAATAGATACTTGACATGTACTAGAAAAAGATACTCCTAATCAAGATCTATCATTATAGATATAGATGAGTCATTTTGGAGCATCCTGAAGGATTTTTGATGTTCTAGACGAAAATCAAATCACACCCAAAACCATCACCTGATCCTTCCCAACCCCCAAAATCGATCAAGACTTCAAAATAGATACTTGACATGTACTAGAAAAAGATACTCCTAATCAAGATCTATCATTATAGATATAGATGAGTCATTTTGGAGCATCCTGAAGGATTTTTGATGTTCTAGACGAAAATCAAATCACACCCAAAACCATCACCTGATCCTTCCCAACCCCCAAAATCGATCAAGACTTCAAAATAGATACTTGACATGTACTAGAAAAAGATACTCCTAATCAAGATCTATCATTATAGATATAGATGAGTCATTTTGGAGCATCCTGAAGGATTTTTGATGTTCTAGACGAAAATCAAATCACACCCAAAACCATCACCTGATCCTTCCCAACCCCCAAAATCGATCAAGACTTCAAAATAGATACTTGACATGTACTAGAAAAAGATACTCCTAATCAAGATCTATCATTATAGATATAGATGAGTCATTTTGGAGCATCCTGAAGGATTTTTGATGTTCTAGACGAAAATCAAATCACACCCAAAACCATCACCTGATCCTTCCCAACCCCCAAAATCGATCAAGACTTCAAAATAGATACTTGACATGTACTAGAAAAAGATACTCCTAATCAAGATCTATCATTATAGATATAGATGAGTCATTTTGGAGCATCCTGAAGGATTTTTGATGTTCTAGACGAAAATCAAATCACACCCAAAACCATCACCTGATCCTTCCCAACCCCCAAAATCGATCAAGACTTCAAAATAGATACTTGACATGTACTAGAAAAAGATACTCCTAATCAAGATCTATCATTATAGATATAGATGAGTCATTTTGGAGCATCCTGAAGGATTTTTGATGTTCTAGACGAAAATCAAATCACACCCAAAACCATCACCTGATCCTTCCCAACCCCCAAAATCGATCAAGACTTCAAAATAGATACTTGACATGTACTAGAAAAAGATACTCCTAATCAAGATCTATCATTATAGATATAGATGAGTCATTTTGGAGCATCCTGAAGGATTTTTGATGTTCTAGACGAAAATCAAATCACACCCAAAACCATCACCTGATCCTTCCCAACCCCCAAAATCGATCAAGACTTCAAAATAGATACTTGACATGTACTAGAAAAAGATACTCCTAATCAAGATCTATAATTATAGATATAGATGAGTCATTTTGGAGCATCCTGAAGGATTTTTGATGTTCTAGACGAAAATCAAATCACACCCAAAACCATCACCTGATCCTTCCCAACCCCCAAAATCGATCAAGACTTCAAAATAGATACTTGACATGTACTAGAAAAAGATACTCCTAATCAAGATCTATCATTAAAGATATAGATGAGTCATTTTGGAGCATCCTGAAGGATTTTTGATGTTCTAGACGAAAATCAAATCACACCCAAAACCATCACCTGATCCTTCCCAACCCCCAAAATCGATCAAGACTTCAAAATAGATACTTGACATGTACTAGAAAAAGATACTCCTAATCAAGATCTATCATTATAGATATAGATGAGTCATTTTGGAGCATCCTGAAGGATTTTTGATGTTCTAGACGAAAATCAAATCACACCCAAAACCATCACCTGATCCTTCCCAACCCCCAAAATCGATCAAGACTTCAAAATAGATACTTGACATGTACTAGAAAAAGATACTCCTAATCAAGATCTATCATTATAGATATAGATGAGTCATTTTGGAGCATCCTGAAGGATTTTTGATGTTCTAGACGAAAATCAAATCACACCCAAAACCATCACCTGATCCTTCCCAACCCCCAAAATCGATCAAGACTTCAAAATAGATACTTGACATGTACTAGAAAAAGATACTCCTAATCAAGATCTATCATTATAGATATAGATGAGTCATTTTGGAGCATCCTGAAGGATTTTTGATGTTCTAGACGAAAATCAAATCACACCCAAAACCATCACCTGATCCTTCCCAACCCCCAAAATCGATCAAGACTTCAAAATAGATACTTTACATGTACTAGAAAAAGATACTCCTAATCAATATCTATCATTATAGATATAGATGAGTCATTTTGGAGCATCCTGAAGGATTTTTGATGTTCTAGACGAAAATCAAATCACACCCAAAACCATCACCTGATCCTTCCCAACCCCCAAAATCGATCAAGACTTCAAAATAGATACTTGACATGTACTAGAAAAAGATACTCGTAATCAAGATCTATCATTATAGATATAGATGAGTCATTTTGGAGCATCCTGAAGGATTTTTAATGTTCTAGACGAAAATCAAATCACACCCAAAACCATCACCTGATCCTTCCCAACCCCCAAAATCGATCAAGACTTCAAAATAGATACTTGACATGTACTAGAAAAAGATACTCCTAATCAAGATCTATCATTATAGATATAGATGAGTCATTTTGGAGCATCCTGAAGGATTTTTGATGTTCTAGACGAAAATCAAATCACACCCAAAACCATCACCTGATCCTTCCCAACCCCCAAAATCGATCAAGACTTCAAAATAGATACTTGACATGTACTAGAAAAAGATACTCCTAATCAAGATCTATCATTATAGATATAGATGAGTCATTTTGGAGCATCCTGAAGGATTTTTGATGTTCTAGACGAAAATCAAATCACACCCAAAACCATCACCTGATACTTCCCAGCCCCCAAAATCGATCAAGTCTTCAAAATAGATACTTGACATGTACTAGAAAAAGATACTCCTAATCAAGATCTATCATTATAGATATAGATGAGTCATTTTGGAGCATCCTGAAGGATTTTTGATGTTCTAGACGAAAATCAAATCACACCCAAAACCATCACCTGATCCTTCCCAACCCCCAAAATCGATCAAGACTTCAAAAAAGATACTTGACATGTACTAGAAAAAGATACTCCTAATCAAGATCTATAATTATAGATATAGATGAGTCATTTTGGAGCATCCTGAAGGATTTTTGATGTTCTAGACGAAAATCAAATCACACCCAAAACCATCACCTGATCCTTCCCAACCCCCAAAATCGATCAAGACTTCAAAATAGATACTTGACATGTACTAGAAAAAGATACTCCTAATCAAGATCTATCATTATAGATATAGATGAGTCATTTTGGAGCATCCTGAAGGATTTTTGATGTTCTAGACGAAAATCAAATCACACCCAAAACCATCACCTGATCCTTCCCAACCCCCAAAATCGATCAAGACTTCAAAATAGATACTTGACATGTACTAGAAAAAGATACTCCTAATCAAGATCTATCATTAAAGATATAGATGAGTCATTTTGGAGCATCCTGAAGGATTTTTGATGTTCTAGACGAAAATCAAATCACACCCAAAACCATCACCTGATCCTTCCCAACCCCCAAAATCGATCAAGACTTCAAAATAGATACTTGACATGTACTAGAAAAAGATACTCCTAATCAAGATCTATCATTATAGATATAGATGAGTCATTTTGGAGCATCCTGAAGGATTTTTGATGTTCTAGACGAAAATCAAATCACACCCAAAACCATCACCTGATCCTTCCCAACCCCCAAAATCGATCAAGACTTCAAAATAGATACTTGACATGTACTAGAAAAAGATACTCCTAATCAAGATCTATCATTATAGATATAGATGAGTCATTTTGGAGCATCCTGAAGGATTTTTGATGTTCTAGACGAAAATCAAATCACACCCAAAACCATCACCTGATCCTTCCCAACCCCCAAAATCGATCAAGACTTCAAAATAGATACTTGACATGTACTAGAAAAAGATACTCCTAATCAAGATCTATCATTATAGATATAGATGAGTCATTTTGGAGCATCCTGAAGGATTTTTGATGTTCTAGACGAAAATCAAATCACACCCAAAACCATCACCTGATCCTTCCCAACCCCCAAAATCGATCAAGACTTCAAAATAGATACTTTACATGTACTAGAAAAAGATACTCCTAATCAATATCTATCATTATAGATATAGATGAGTCATTTTGGAGCATCCTGAAGGATTTTTGATGTTCTAGACGAAAATCAAATCACACCCAAAACCATCACCTGATCCTTCCCAACCCCCAAAATCGATCAAGACTTCAAAATAGATACTTGACATGTACTAGAAAAAGATACTCGTAATCAAGATCTATCATTATAGATATAGATGAGTCATTTTGGAGCATCCTGAAGGATTTTTAATGTTCTAGACGAAAATCAAATCACACCCAAAACCATCACCTGATCCTTCCCAACCCCCAAAATCGATCAAGACTTCAAAATAGATACTTGACATGTACTAGAAAAAGATACTCCTAATCAAGATCTATCATTATAGATATAGATGAGTCATTTTGGAGCATCCTGAAGGATTTTTGATGTTCTAGACGAAAATCAAATCACACCCAAAACCATCACCTGATCCTTCCCAACCCCCAAAATCGATCAAGACTTCAAAATAGATACTTGACATGTACTAGAAAAAGATACTCCTAATCAAGATCTATCATTATAGATATAGATGAGTCATTTTGGAGCATCCTGAAGGATTTTTGATGTTCTAGACGAAAATCAAATCACACCCAAAACCATCACCTGATACTTCCCAGCCCCCAAAATCGATCAAGTCTTCAAAATAGATACTTGACATGTACTAGAAAAAGATACTCCTAATCAAGATCTATCATTATAGATATAGATGAGTCATTTTGGAGCATCCTGAAGGATTTTTGATGTTCTAGACGAAAATCAAATCACACCCAAAACCATCACCTGATCCTTCCCAACCCCCAAAATCGATCAAGACTTCAAAAAAGATACTTGACATGTACAAGAAAAAGATACTCCTAATCAAGATCTATAATTATAGATATAGATGAGTCATTTTGGAGCATCCTGAAGGATTTTTGATGTTCTAGACGAAAATCAAATCACACCCAAAACCATCACCTGATCCTTCCCAACCCCCAAAATCGATCAAGACTTCAAAATAGATACTTGACATGTACTAGAAAAAGATACTCCTAATCAAGATCTATCATTATAGATATAGATGAGTCATTTTGGAGCATCCTGAAGGATTTTTGATGTTCTAGACGAAAATCAAATCACACCCAAAACCATCACCTGATCCTTCCCAACCCCCAAAATCGATCAAGACTTCAAAATAGATACTTGACATGTACTAGAAAAAGATACTCCTAATCAAGATCTATCATTATAGATATAGATGAGTCATTTTGGAGCATCCTGAAGGATTTTTGATGTTCTAGACGAAAATCAAATCACACCCAAAACCATCACCTGATCCTTCCCAACCCCCAAAATCGATCAAGACTTCAAAATAGATACTTGACATGTACTAGAAAAAGATACTCCTAATCAAGATCTATCATTATAGATATAGATGAGTCATTTTGGAGCATCCTGAAGGATTTTTGATGTTCTAGACGAAAATCAAATCACACCCAAAACCATCACCTGATCCTTCCCAACCCCCAAAATCGATCAAGACTTCAAAATAGATACTTGACATGTACTAGAAAAAGATACTCCTAATCAAGATCTATCATTATAGATATAGATGAGTCATTTTGGAGCATCCTGAAGGATTTTTGATGTTCTAGACGAAAATCAAATCACACCCAAAAACCATCACCTGATCCTTCCCAACCCCCAAAATCGATCAAGACTTCAAAATAGATACTTGACATGTACTAGAAAAAGATACTCCTAATCAAGATCTATCATTATAGATATAGATGAGTCATTTTGGAGCATCCTGAAGGATTTTTGATGTTCTAGACGAAAATCAAATCACACCCAAAACCATCACCTGATCCTTCCCAACCCCCAAAATCGATCAAGACTTCAAAATAGATACTTGACATGTACTAGAAAAAGATACTCCTAATCAAGATCTATCATTATAGATATAGATGAGTCATTTTGGAGCATCCTGAAGGATTTTTGATGTTCTAGACGAAAATCAAATCACACCCAAAACCATCACCTGATCCTTCCCAACCCCCAAAATCGATCAAGACTTCAAAATAGATACTTGACATGTACTAGAAAAAGATACTCCTAATCAAGATCTATCATTATAGATATAGATGAGTCATTTTGGAGCATCCTGAAGGATTTTTGATGTTCTAGACGAAAATCAAATCACACCCAAAACCATCACCTGATCCTTCCCAACCCCCAAAATCGATCAAGACTTCAAAATAGATACTTGACATGTACTAGAAAAAGATACTCCTAATCAAGATCTATCATTATAGATATAGATGAGTCATTTTGGAGCATCCTGAAGGATTTTTGATGTTCTAGACGAAAATCAAATCACACCCAAAACCATCACCTGATACTTCCCAACCCCCAAAATCGATCAAGACTTCAAAATAGATACTTGACATGTACTAGAAAAAGATACTCCTAATCAAGATCTATCATTATAGATATAGATGAGTCATTTTGGAGCATCCTGAAGGATTTTTGATGTTCTAGACGAAAATCAAATCACACCCAAAACCATCACCTGATCCTTCCCAACCCCCAAAATCGATCAAGACTTCAAAATAGATACTTGACATGTACTAGAAAAAGATACTCCTAATCAAGATCTATCATTATAGATATAGATGAGTCATTTTGGAGCATCCTGAAGGATTTTTGATGTTCTAGACGAAAATTAAATCACACCCAAAACCATCACCTGATCCTTCCCAACCCCCAAAATCGATCAAGACTTCAAAATAGATACTTGACATGTACTAGAAAAAGATACTCCTAATCAAGATCTATCATTATAGATATAGATGAGTCATTTTGGAGCATCCTGAAGGATTTTTGATGTTCTAGACGAAAATCAAATCACACCCAAAACCATCACCTGATCCTTCCCAACCCCCAAAATCGATCAAGACTTCAAAATAGATACTTGACATGTACTAGAAAAAGATACTCCTAATCAAGATCTATCATTATAGATATAGATGAGTCATTTTGGAGCATCCTGAAGGATTTTTGATGTTCTAGACGAAAATCAAATCACACCCAAAACCATCACCTGATCCCTCCCAACCCCCAAAATCGATCAAGACTTCAAAATAGATACTTGACATGTACTAGAAAAAGATACTCCTAATCAAGATCTATCATTATAGATATAGATGAGTCATTTTGGAGCATCCTGAAGGATTTTTGATGTTCTAGACGAAAATCAAATCACACCCAAAACCATCACCTGATCCTTCCCAACCCCCAAAATCGATCAAGACTTCAAAATAGATACTTGACATGTACTAGAAAAAGATACTCCTAATCAAGATCTATCATTATAGATATAGATGAGTCATTTTGGAGCATCCTGAAGGATTTTTGATGTTCTAGACGAAAATCAAATCACACCCAAAACCATCACCTGATCCTTCCCAACCCCCAAAATCGATCAAGACTTCAAAATAGATACTTGACATGTACTAGAAAAAGATACTCCTAATCAAGATCTATCAATATAGATATAGATGAGTCATTTTGGAGCATCCTGAAGGATTTTTGATGTTCTAGACGAAAATCAAATCACACCCAAAACCATCACCTGATCCTTCCCAACCCCCAAAATCGATCAAGACTTCAAAATAGATACTTGACATGTACTAGAAAAAGATACTCCTTATCAAGATCTATCATTATAGATATAGATGAGTCATTTTGGAGCATCCTGAAGGATTTTTGATGTTCTAGACGAAAATCAAATCACACCCAAAACCATCACCTGATCCTTCCCAACCCCCAAAATCGATCAAGACTTCAAAATAGATACTTGACATGTACTAGAAAAAGATACTCCTAATCAAGATCTATCATTATAGATATAGATGAGTCATTTTGGAGCATCCTGAAGGATTTTTGATGTTCTAGACGAAAATCAAATCACACCCAAAACCATCACCTGATCCTTCCCAACCCCCAAAATCGATCAAGACTTCAAAATAGATACTTGACATGTACTAGAAAAAGATACTCCTAATCAAGATCTATCATTATAGATATAGATGAGTCATTTTGGAGCATCCTGAAGGATTTTTAATGTTCTAGACGAAAATCAAATCACACCCAAAACCATCACCTGATCCTTCCCAACCCCCAAAATCGATCAAGACTTCAAAATAGATACTTGACATGTACTAGAAAAAGATACTCCTAATCAAGATCTATCATTATAGATATAGATGAGTCATTTTGGAGCATCCTGAAGGATTTTTGATGTTCTAGACGAAAATCAAATCACACCCAAAACCATCACCTGATCCTTCCCAACCCCCAAAATCGATCAAGACTTCAAAATAGATACTTGACATATACTAGAAAAAGATACTCCTAATCAAGATCTATCATTTTAGATATAGATGAGTCATTTTGGAGCATCCTGAAGGATTTTTGATGTTCTAGACGAAAATCAAATCACACCCAAAACCATCACCTGATCCTTCCCAACCCCCAAAATCGATCAAGACTTCAAAATAGATACTTGACATGTACTAGAAAAAGATACTCCTAATCAAGATCTATAATTATAGATATAGATGAGTCATTTTGGAGCATCCTGAAGTATTTTTGATGTTCTAGACGAAAATCAAATCACACCCAAAACCATCACCTGATACTTCCCAACCCCCAAAATCGATCAAGACTTTAAAATAGATACTTGACATGTACTAGAAAAAGATACTCCTAATCAAGATCTATCATTATAGATATAGATGAGTCATTTTGGAGCATCCTGAAGGATTTTTGATGTTCTAGACGAAAATCAAATCACACCCAAAACCATCACCTGATCCTTCCCAACCCCCAAAATCGATCAAGACTTCAAAATAGATACTTGACATGTACTAGAAAAAGATACTCCTAATCAAGATCTATCATTATAGATATAGATGAGTCATTTTGGAGCATCCTGAAGGATTTTTGATGTTCTAGACGAAAATCAAATCACACCCAAAACCATCACCTGATCCTTCCCAACCCCCAAAATCGATCAAGACTTCAAAATAGATACTTGACATGTACTAGAAAAAGATACTCCTAATCAAGATCTATCATTATAGATATAGATGAGTCATTTTGGAGCATCCTGAAGGATTTTTGATGTTCTAGACGAAAATCAAATCACACCCAAAACCATCACCTGATCCTTCCCAACCCCCAAAATCGATCAAGACTTCAAAATAGATACTTGACATGTACTAGAAAAAGATACTCCTAATCAAGATCTATCATTATAGATATAGATGAGTCATTTTGGAGCATCCTGAAGGATTTTTGATGTTCTAGACGAAAATCAAATCACACCCAAAACCATCACCTGATCCTTCCCAACCCCCAAAATCGATCAAGACTTCAAAATAGATACTTGACATGTACTAGAAAAAGATACTCCTAATCAAGATCTATCATTATAGATATAGATGAGTCATTTTGGAGCATCCTGAAGGATTTTTGATGTTCTAGACGAAAATCAAATCACACCCAAAACCATCACCTGATCCTTCCCAACCCCCAAAATCGATCAAGACTTCAAAATAGATACTTGACATGTACTAGAAAAAGATACTCCTAATCAAGATCTATCATTATAGATATAGATGAGTCATTTTGGAGCATCCTGAAGGATTTTTGATGTTCTAGACGAAAATCAAATCACACCCAAAACCATCACCTGATCCTTCCCAACCCCCAAAATCGATCAAGACTTCAAAATAGATACTTGACATGTACTAGAAAAAGATACTCCTAATCAAGATCTATCATTATAGATATAGATGAGTCATTTTGGAGCATCCTGAAGGATTTTTGATGTTCTAGACGAAAATCAAATCACACCCAAAACCATCACCTGATCCTTCCCAACCCCCAAAATCGATCAAGACTTCAAAATAGATACTTGACATGTACTAGAAAAAGATACTCCTAATCAAGATCTATCATTATAGATATAGATGAGTCATTTTGGAGCATCCTGAAGGATTTTTGATGTTCTAGACGAAAATCAAATCACACCCAAAACCATCACCTGATCCTTCCCAACCCCCAAAATCGATCAAGACTTCAAAATAGATACTTGACATGTACTAGAAAAAGATACTCCTAATCAAGATCTATCATTATAGATATAGATGAGTCATTTTGGAGCATCCTGAAGGATTTTTGATGTTCTAGACGAAAATCAAATCACACCCAAAACCATCACCTGATCCTTCCCAACCCCCAAAATCGATCAAGACTTCAAAATAGATACTTGACATGTACTAGAAAAAGATACTCCTAATCAAGATCTATCATTATAGATATAGATGAGTCATTTTGGAGCATCCTGAAGGATTTTTGATGTTCTAGACGAAAATCAAATCACACCCAAAACCATCACCTGATCCTTCCCAACCCCCAAAATCGATCAAGACTTCAAAATAGATACTTGACATGTACTAGAAAAAGATACTCCTAATCAAGATCTATCATTATAGATATAGATGAGTCATTTTGGAGCATCCTGAAGGATTTTTGATGTTCTAGACGAAAATCAAATCACACCCAAAACCATCACCTGATCCTTCCCAACCCCCAAAATCGATCAAGACTTCAAAATAGATACTTGACATGTACTAGAAAAAGATACTCCTAATCAAGATCTATCATTATAGATATAGATGAGTCATTTTGGAGCATCCTGAAGGATTTTTGATGTTCTAGACGAAAATCAAATCACACCCAAAACCATCACCTGATCCTTCCCAACCCCCAAAATCGATCAAGACTTCAAAATAGATACTTGACATGTACTAGAAAAAGATACTCCTAATCAAGATCTATCATTATAGATATAGATGAGTCATTTTGGAGCATCCTGAAGGATTTTTGATGTTCTAGACGAAAATCAAATCACACCCAAAACCATCACCTGATCCTTCCCAACCCCCAAAATCGATCAAGACTTCAAAATAGATACTTGACATGTACTAGAAAAAGATACTCCTAATCAAGATCTATCATTATAGATATAGATGAGTCATTTTGGAGCATCCTGAAGGATTTTTGATGTTCTAGACGAAAATCAAATCACACCCAAAACCATCACCTGATCCTTCCCAACCCCCAAAATCGATCAAGACTTCAAAATAGATACTTGACATGTACTAGAAAAAGATACTCCTAATCAAGATCTATCATTATAGATATAGATGAGTCATTTTGGAGCATCCTGAAGGATTTTTGATGTTCTAGACGAAAATCAAATCACACCCAAAACCATCACCTGATCCTTCCCAACCCCCAAAATCGATCAAGACTTCAAAATAGATACTTGACATGTACTAGAAAAAGATACTCCTAATCAAGATCTATCATTATAGATATAGATGAGTCATTTTGGAGCATCCTGAAGGATTTTTGATGTTCTAGACGAAAATCAAATCACACCCAAAACCATCACCTGATCCTTCCCAACCCCCAAAATCGATCAAGACTTCAAAATAGATACTTGACATGTACTAGAAAAAGATACTCCTAATCAAGATCTATCATTATAGATATAGATGAGTCATTTTGGAGCATCCTGAAGGATTTTTGATGTTCTAGACGAAAATCAAATCACACCCAAAACCATCACCTGATCCTTCTCAACCCCCAAAATCGATCAAGACTTCAAAATAGATACTTGACATGTACTAGAAAAAGATACTCCTAATCAAGATCTATCATTATAGATATAGATGAGTCATTTTGGAGCATCCTGAAGGATTTTTGATGTTCTAGACGAAAATCAAATCACACCCAAAACCATCACCTGATCCTTCCCAACCCCCAAAATCGATCAAGACTTCAAAATAGATACTTGACATGTACTAGAAAAAGATAC